>NC_051408.1:3828499-3828687 GCF_015228065.2 Penaeus monodon
ACAAGGATAAAGTGGTAGCTGTGTTTTTTCTCCTTAGAGTTGAATGCATTTCGTCCATGCGGAAGAGAGAGTGGAGGTCCCAAGGCGATCTGACCTCGAGATGGACTTTCACGCGTCACAAGGAAGGGCTTGGGAGGTCTTCCGTAGGGAGAAAAAGCGTCAGTGTATTCGTTGTACTCTGTACCATT
>NC_051408.1:3829518-3829717 GCF_015228065.2 Penaeus monodon
TAAATAATCGATGGAAAAATCCCGCAGACTAAAATGAACGAAAAATGAAGAGACAGATGGGGAAAATAACAGTTTGAATCTGGTGGTGGATCAGATACTGATAGCAAAAGGTTTAAATTCCATTTTCTGTTCCCTCGTTTGTTTTTTGTATCTATTGAAGCGGAAACTATGTACTCTTTTGGTGAAAATGAAGTTTTGA
>NC_051408.1:3830548-3830952 GCF_015228065.2 Penaeus monodon
GTAGGTGTAAGCGTGATCACAGCACATGTGATAAACGGTTTAATTTTGCATGAAAATTCAAATATCTTTAATACAGCTGTAATTAATGGTATCGGGGTTAGTGATAATAAAGTGTACGTAAGTGTATTAACGCAAGGGGAGTGTGTTGCATTATGCACCTAAAGCTATTTGTCTGATATGCATAGCGAGAAAAGGAGTAACGTTACACACACGGTTATCTCTCTGTGTCGCCTATAGATCTCCATCTTGAGGTGTTTCTCGTTGACGACTTGGTCACCTTTTACCTTGAAAATCGCTAGCAATTGATTGAGGTCTTGCAGAGGCGCCGTCCTTTTCTGTCAGTAGTAGTTTTCATTATTGACTGCCTAATATTGCGTCCTCGAAAGGTCAGACACAGAAATCGA
>NC_051408.1:3831282-3831652 GCF_015228065.2 Penaeus monodon
CTTTCTTTCTTTTATTCTACCTTAGCCTCACGACACCGCTTCGGTGTCACAATGAAATATAGAGCGCGACACAAAGAGCTCTACAGTTGCCACGTGTCGACTCCCTCTGTTATCAAAATCGTCTTTGTTTTGCCTTGAGGGACGGGGACTCCGCTTCAACACACGGGGACTTCGAAAGAGAGGGCTGTGTTTCTTAGTCAAAGGGACCGTGCCCGCTTTGAATATCTGAGTGTGTTTTCCCTATCCCCTGTGGACGCGTCTCGGACGTGTTTCGGAATGATGGAATGGGATATGGGAATTAGTGCACCTCATCAAAGAGTGGAGATACGAATGTTGGGTAGGGTTAGTGTTTGTTTTTGATGTTGTTGTT
>NC_051408.1:3832438-3833044 GCF_015228065.2 Penaeus monodon
TATTACCAAAGTGCCTCTGACCCCATCTTCATATCCTTTTTTACTCCATCTGCAATGGAGAAATAAGGAAAGTTTTAAATGTTCCATCTTTCCTCGCCTAAAGTTAGGCATGTCTTGCATTAGTTCTCGAAGATGCGAACACAAGTTTGATCGCCTACGAGGGAAGGGAATCAGCATATTAAGAATAGTTCAAAAGTAAGCTCAAGTGAAGCATAAATTAGAGAAAAAAAAATATATGCATAAGGTACCGGGTGGGAAGTCTACGGCCAACAACCCAAATTCCACTTACACGTGTCCTTGGCAATTATTTTCGGTCTTGGTTTGCACATAATCTGAAATGTGTTTTACATAAAGATTAACCTTGATGCAACAGTGAGGCAGAGGTAATTCAAACCACAAACAATAGAAGCGACAGGCTTGATTCAAACAATAGATTGCGTGCTTTATTTACTCACGAACCAACCTGGGCTTCTGGTAGTGCTAACCAGACACCGCATCGATTGCGTGACCTTGATGATAAAAAAGATATTGTGTTTGTGTTCACCCCATCGTGTATACTCATTAGGGTCGACGTGATGGAAAGTAGCTTTAGATTAATCAAAGCGT
>NC_051408.1:3833167-3833545 GCF_015228065.2 Penaeus monodon
TATCCACTTGATATAGTCAGCGGAAGTCAGACTACATAGTATGCTAGGTTGCTTGTTTGTTTTTGTTTTTTCAATGTAATTATTTTAACATCCAGAGTGTTTTTAATGGAATTACTGAATCATGCACGTTAGACATAATTGCATGGGAAAATGATGAGTAGGTGTTGGCGAATGTTACCGAGGAAGAGCAGAAAAATATAATGTACGATTAGTATAAAGGGGAAGGGGGAGGAATATGAAAGTAGGAAAAGAAAAGTGGGAAGAGATGAAAAAGGAGAGAGAGCGAGTATATAAGAATGTTGGGGAAGAAAAGGACGAGAAAATATTGATCACAAAGACGGAGCAGGTAAAAAATTGGAAGAGATGAGGAGACAAACC
>NC_051408.1:3833612-3834115 GCF_015228065.2 Penaeus monodon
CTCGACGGAAGGGAAAATTTAAACGAGGAGACACGGAGAGAGAAATATGAAGAAGAACATGGAAAAACAAAGAATAAATAAAATAAAGATAGACCAAATGGAAGAAGGAGATAGAGGGAGGGGGAAGAAGAAGGAAACCGAACACGAGGAGTCTGGGACGGAGGGAGAGTGGGGGAGGGGGGGGAGAACCAAGAGCTTACAATCCAATCTTGACTTACCATATTAATGTTACCTTGACGGACTCGGCGGCCTGCAAATACTCTAGTGGCAAGATATTAAAGTGCGCCGCTAGGGTATATACTATCATGGCACTGCTGGCACTGCGTTGGCACTGTGCACCGTTTTGCTCTCAGGGGGCCTCCCGGGGTCATACGCAGTCGAACGTTATTGATAAGAATAAGCCACATTACATGCAACTAATTCAACAGAAGGTCGAATTGACCGTCAAGGATGGTGCACTTGGTCTTGGTACTAAATATGCAAGCAAACTTAACGTTTATGGA
>NC_051408.1:3834598-3834696 GCF_015228065.2 Penaeus monodon
CTAATCGTGGATCCTTTTATTATATTAAGTGATGTTCTAAGCTCAATGATTGTTAAAAGAATCCTACCACTTAGAGTAATAGAAACCTACTAGCGATT
>NC_051408.1:3834766-3836345 GCF_015228065.2 Penaeus monodon
TTCGTAAGATTGTAATCATCACCTAAAACAATTTAGAATGAACTGTCATCCGAGGCTAGTGACTAGGCTAGATGACCTAGCTAGCAACTAAAACTCCATCTCCCCTTGCATTCATCCTGTTGCAATTCTTTGATATAAAGATATAAACCTCAAGACCCACGATTCCACAGAATCCTCAACAATGCGACTTTTAGCACAGGACTTCTGTCAAGCCGCGGACCGTAGCCTTGGCAGAAACACTTGGGTCATAAAACCATTATGGGATATTGAACACACGGCATTGGCAATCCATACTGACGGACACCGTGCTCAGGGGGCCTTGCTTCGTGTTGCGCGTATGGTTGGATTGTCTCCCTGGAAGATCTGTTTTTTTTTTTTTTCTTTCTTCTTCTTTTTTTTTTCTTTTTTCTTTTTTTTTTGGTTTCTTTTCCTTTTTGCTTTTGTTTTTTTTTTTCTTTTCTTCATTTTCTTCTCTCTTTTTCTCTCTTTCCTTTAGTTTTTCCTTTCCTTTTCTCTTTCTTTCTTTTTTTCTTTTCTTGTTTTTTTTCTTATTTCTTTCCCTTTTCTTCCCCTTCTTCTTTCCTTTTTTCTCTTTCCCTTTTTTGTGGTGAAATATTCCTTATTTTCTGGATCGTGTTTTAAGCGGAAGGTTTTAGACTGCTGGGGTATAATAAACACAGAGTATAATAAACACACAGTATAATAAATACACAGAGTATATTAAGGGTATAATAAACACAGAGACGGTGCCTTTGTTTTAGTACCAAACGCAAAGGCTAGAAATTTCGAAATTGATGAGTTAAAATAGAGAAAGGACAGGAGCTTTTATATGATATTTAAATGCAAATCGAAATCTATTTTTAAAAAAATCAATGAAGATCTATTTCAAAAAATAATAATGATAAAAAAAGATATTTCGGAATTGATGAGTTAAGATAGAGAAAGTACAGGAGCTTTTATATGATATTTAAATGCAAATCGAAATCTATTTTTTAAAAATCAATGAAAATCTATTTCAATAAATAATAATGATGAAAAAGAGACAAATTAGAAGCTCACAAACTAAATAATTGGGGGAAGAAGTAGACTGATCTAAAAACAAACAGTTAAATTTAAAAAAAAATAATTACCGAAATAAACCGGTTGATATAAACCAATCTCAAATGAATAAATGAACAACTAAATAAAATACCCTGATTAACGAAATGAACAAAATGAACACGATAGCTGATATGCAGACAAATAAGGAGGAACTGATCAGTAAAAATTCTGCAATATATATATAACTCAAACTGCCACGAGCAAGGCAGGGGAGCAACACGCCCACTGCTTCTTGGTCTTCAGAATTCCCCGAGCGGAAACTTCTATGCATATCATTTGCAAATTTCCTTTGAATGGCAAAAAATACATAATAAACAGATGGGAGACAGTCAGTTTAGTCACTTTTTTCCATTCTGTCTGTCGTTCTCTCTTGTTCTTGGTTTTTTTTTCTTGCTTTTTGCTGTCTTGTCTGTGTTTTTAATCTCACTCTCCCATTTTACTCTAAATCTCCCATTTTTCTTTATATTCAGTCTTTCTT
>NC_051408.1:3836577-3836979 GCF_015228065.2 Penaeus monodon
GAAATTATCTGTCTATCTATCTGTCTGTCTGTTTCTCTCTAGCTATATCTCTTTAGCATAACCGTCATTTCTATTTTCAATGCTCTCACAAATATTCTGCCATTCTTACACGCCACTGAAACATTTACATTAAAATCAGAGTCTCATATCCGGATATATATTCCTATTTACGTTAATACCTCACTGGCGCACTTACTAATCTCTCTAATTTTACAGTTTATCATTCGCAGTCTTATATGGAGTGTTTTTATCATTCTCATAATTGCTATGATCCCACTCACTCTTCATGATTTGGAATTTTCCTTTTCTGCCTTTCTCTAGTTTGCTCTCGAAATTTAAGCCTCTCTCTTTATACTGTATGTTGTTATCTTTCTCACTCTTTCTCTCTTTCCTACTATACTT
>NC_051408.1:3837111-3838276 GCF_015228065.2 Penaeus monodon
CTTTTTGGCCCCAAAGAACGAAAATTTTGGAAATATGAAATAAGTCGCCACGGCACCGTTCAGACATTTTCTCTGTCATTGAAGTGTCATGGTAGTGCCAGAATCTCGAGCAAGAATTTTATCAGAGGGTTTGTTCTAGTCTGTCTCCCAGGGGTGGGGCTTGGGGTGGGGGGTGGATGGGGGGCTAGGCAAGGGGGGGCGAAAGGGAGAAGGGGTGGAAGGTATTGGGAGGAGGTGGAGAATGGGAGGAAGAAGAAGAGAAAGGAGGGAGAATGGAGGGAAGGAGGAGAAGGGAGAATAGGAGGGGGAAGAAGGAGAATGGGGAGGGGAGGAGGGAGAATAGGGGAAGGAGGGAATTACTGAGGAATCGAGAGTGGAAGTAGGGAAGTGGTGCAAGAGAGAGCGAGGGAAGTGGGAAGGAAGAGAGGAAAGGGAAGGAGGATGAAATAAAGGGAGGAGAAGGAAGCGGGAACAGAATAGAATAGAGACGAGAGAAGGGACGAGAGGAAGAGAGAGAGGGAAGTGATAGAGTCAGAGGCAGATGAGGGAAGGGATAAAGAAGGGAGAGGGGAGAGGCGTCGAAAAGGGGGATGAGAGAGCCAGAGAAACAGGGGAGGGAGGGAGAAGTAAGAGAAGAGAGAGGAGAGGGGTGAGAAGAGAGAAGGGACGGGATGATTAGAGGGAGGAAGTGAAGGGGTGAGAGAAGAAATAAGCGAGAAAGAGGCGAAGTGATGGAACAATGGAGACAGGGAGAGGGAGGAAGGAGGAAGGGACTGAGGAAAAGATGAAAATGCGGATAGCAGAAGAAAAAGAAGAGGGAAAGAAAAAATAAGAGGAGGTAGGAAGACAGGAAGACGGGGAAAGAAAGTAAGAGAGAAAAAGAGCCACAGGAAGAGAAGGAGATTAGGATCTTAATTCTCTTCATTTCACTCCATCCCTATCTTTACTTTTCTTCTCTAATACCCCCTTTTCTCCTATCCTAATTCTCTCTTTTGGGGTGATTTTGGGCACTTCTTTCCATCCCCTTCTTCCGATTTTCTTCTCTTGTCGATAATGGATGCTTAGGTTGCATCGTTGCAAGAAATACACATAGGGCATTTTTTCATACTTTCAGTTTCATGTTAGATTACTTCTGTTTATATACAGGTTAGGAGACAAAGTGCAA
>NC_051408.1:3838528-3838720 GCF_015228065.2 Penaeus monodon
TGACTTACAGCTCCACTACTTCCCCCAAGCAGGAACACAGCAAGCAAACGACCACATAAACACAGAGGAAGCAATATCCCATTTACGAGATGTGTAAACCAACTATGAACACATCCGCTTTCATATGACCACAAGAAGAAAACGCATATCCTGACTGTCATACTTGTCCCTGTATGTTCATGAGAGGGAAAC
>NC_051408.1:3839000-3839159 GCF_015228065.2 Penaeus monodon
CTTGGTAAAGTAAACACCGTGGTTACGTACACAAAAGTGAGCGTGTGTGCGTATACAGTGGACACGTGGAAGTGGAAATACTCCCTGACAGAAACGGAGGAGGTGAACATGCAAACACGGACGAACAGGAGGCGAGCATGAACGTACATGAACATAAAT
>NC_051408.1:3839454-3840277 GCF_015228065.2 Penaeus monodon
CCATGGCACCCGTGAGCCTAAATGAAGCATAACCCCATCTCCGCAAATAGCATGACACTCTCACACTCGCAAAGACTCAGAGGCACGACGCAAGCACCACAGCGCAAGCACGTAGGCCTACCGCAAGCGCAAGAGGCCCAAGCACTCTGGAGAGACAGTCCTCTGAAACGCCGGAAGGAGTTGGCGGAGAGAGAGAGGAAGTTGGATATGCAAATTGTTCAAATGTGTTTATGACGACGAGAGACGGGCCCCGCGCGTCGCAAATTGAATCCTGCCAAGACATTGCCCTGCGGGAGGTCCTCGAGGCACGTCCTTGACGGCGGTCCTCGAGGGGGATCCTTGAGGATTTCTTTGACGGCGGTCCTTGACGGAGGTCCTGGACGGAGATCCTTGAGGAGGAGGTCCTTGAGAGGAACGTCCTTGACGGAGGTCCTTGAGAGGGAAGTCCTTGATCCTTGAGGAATTTCTTTGAGGGAGCTCTTTAGGAGTAGTTCCTTGAGGCAGGTCCTTCAGGAACTCTTCGAGGGAATTCCTTAACGGTGGTCCTTGAGGGATTCTTTGAGCGGGGGATCCTTGACAAAGGTCCTAGAGGAAGAGGAAGGTCCTTAAGGGAAGTCCTAGAGAGTTCCTTGACAGAAGTCCTTGAGGTACATCCTTGAGTTCATTAAGGGAGTTCCTTAAGAGAGGTCCTTGAGAAAGTATCCTTATGAAATTCCTTGACAGATTTCATAGAGGGATCGCCTGAGGAAGGTCCTTTTTAGGGCGTGCGTGTGCGTGTATACGTGTGAGGCCGAAAAATATCAAGGAGTTTCAGGTCCTATCT
>NC_051408.1:3840949-3841327 GCF_015228065.2 Penaeus monodon
TGGAAACATGAATATATGAATGAACTGTCGATTTTTTCATTAAATCTCCACAATAAAAACAATATAAAAATGATATAAATATGCACAATAGTGGCGTTAAAATAATGCTAAAATAATTAAAAAGCATTGACATCGTTAAAGGCTTTTTTGCCATTAGAAACTATTTGCATTTTCAACTATGTGGATTTAATCAATCGTAGAGTTGGGTTTAAATGGTGGAAAACCGGGAAATTAAACTAAGAAAGTAAGAAGATTAGATAAAAAGAAAAAAAAAATAGTTGAAAGATTAAAAAAAAAATGACAATGATAAAAAAATGACAAATATTTGAAGGATAAAACACAGACATGAATAATAAAATCGGAAAGATATATAACGAA
>NC_051408.1:3841526-3841625 GCF_015228065.2 Penaeus monodon
GAAAATCGAAAAAGTCCAACAACAAAAATAAGAAAGACATAACGCGATAAGAAACGAATAAAAAGGAACACTAAGCGGAAATTTTCCCTTTCTGGCCAC
>NC_051408.1:3842807-3843062 GCF_015228065.2 Penaeus monodon
AATCAAGACGATAAAAAAAATATAATTCTGAAAAAAATCAAAAGAAAAACAGCAACCAAAAACACCACGAGACATCCCTTCAAAACAAACTACAAGCAAGAAAACTTATTCGATAATATAAACCAAAACGAGCATACTCCCTCCGTACGTATTCCGAACGATGACATCATCAGATCCGCCGGTGTGACATCCGATCCCCTATCGACGATCCTAAATGTATTCTTGTTGACTCGACAGTTTCTAATCCCCTTAACG
>NC_051408.1:3843682-3844035 GCF_015228065.2 Penaeus monodon
CGTACTTGTGTCGATCACATTTTCGACACAAAGCCTTTTTTTACTTAGACGTA
The DNA here is from genome assembly GCF_015228065.2 of Penaeus monodon. Lineage (NCBI taxonomy): Eukaryota > Metazoa > Arthropoda > Malacostraca > Decapoda > Penaeidae > Penaeus > Penaeus monodon. Next base: position 3,843,736 of record NC_051408.1, read on the forward strand.
AGAAACAAAACTTACTACGTACCCAGCTGTATGAGAGTATAAAAAAAGAAAAAAAAATTGAACGTACCAATGACGAAAAAAGGTTTACAGCCTTCAAACACCCAACCCATTACCCAGAAATATCAAAGGAAATTTGTGATTGCAGTTTAGCCTCTGTTTACACATGCGTTCGTGTCTGGAATGGCTCTATGTACAGATTCATTCCCTCGACCTGTTAAAAATCCATAACCTGCGACCTTGGATGTTTAGTCCGTTTGAGTGTGTGCTTGCGTGTGATGTATGTGTGGATGGTGTAGATGA
>NC_051408.1:3844186-3845091 GCF_015228065.2 Penaeus monodon
AATCCCAAAAGAGCGAGCCCTGACCTTGAGCAAAGCCAACCGCAAAGCCAGGACGAGAAACGCTCCAAGGTCGAGAGAGGTCGCGCAGGGTCAATTTCCGGAAGGAGAGCGAGACACCAAGAAAGACAAGGAAGTCAAGGGAAGTTTTGATGACGCGGTTAACAAGGAGAGAATGCGTGCGCGTCGAGTCCGTGGGAAATGTTTGTGAAAAAAGGTCCGCGGTGGCGTGGTTAATACTTTTTTTAACATTGTATGGGTAGGTTTGATGGTGAGTTTGTAAGTATAAATAGATAAGCGATTAAGGATATGGTTGAAGTAGATGTAGTTCAAAATGTAGAATAGGTTTTGGAGAATTATGAAGAATAGCGTGATAAATAATGTCAATAATAATGACAACAAAATGACAAGGTAGATAGGAAAAAAATATATAGATATTAATACACGCACTATCTTAGCAAATAAATTCATTATTAAATAAGAAAGTAATTTTGAGCCTCAAGATAGCATTAACAACAAATCACCAAAAAAGGAGTTTTATTTCTAGTATAAGTTTCAATCCATATCAAGCAGCAAAATAGATTGTTTTCCAATCTAATAGAGAGTGATCTATATTCAATTTGATGAAATAAATAGAGTGACACTAAAGAGTACGATTTGGAGCAAGTGAATCATATCGATTTATACTTTTATATGATCATCTATTACTGTTTTTATTATTTTTCTTTTTTTCATATATTTTCCTTTTTTGTGTGTGTGTGGAGGGGTAGGGGGGGGCGTTGAATGAGTTGCTAGTCCAGCTGCATTAAGGTTTTGGTATATTATTCCTTTGGGAAAGTTTACGTGCGCAGTGAAGTGTTTATGGGGTATTAAAGGAAATATAGCGGACAATTATGCATAATTATTAG
>NC_051408.1:3845377-3845590 GCF_015228065.2 Penaeus monodon
CGTATAGTCTCTGAAATTCAGTTTACTTCACTTTTAACAGAAAACGGAAAACACAATTTCATTCTGTGAAATACAACTTCGCATTCATTAAATATGTGTATATACCTCCTTTTTTAGGATCCATGACTTTTAAACATATTTTGAATTATGCGATTCGCTTGGACGTAACTGACGAAATGCTAAGTAAATTGCAAGTGTTCAGATTTAGCTACT
>NC_051408.1:3845955-3846158 GCF_015228065.2 Penaeus monodon
GCTCCCTTTATCTCAACCAATGTTTCTATTTATATACATATTTATCTGCCGGTCTTTCTCGTTGTTTAAGGATATAACAACTTAATTTTATATCAAAACTATCCGTCTATATCAATATCTACACTTTTATCCTTCTTTTTCACTCCCTCTTTTCTTTATCATCTTCTTTACGTAAAATATACCCTCATATCCTAGTCAATTAA
>NC_051408.1:3846196-3846693 GCF_015228065.2 Penaeus monodon
TACTTCATTATCACAACTTACACGCACTCTCGCTTGTTTAAATCTGTGGATAAGCTTGAGCATTTTGCACTCATTGTATAAACTCACGCTTTGATACAGTTTAATTAATATATATATTTTCCCCTTTTACAGAGGACTGGGCACGGCGGAATGGTAAGAAAATATATATATATTTTTTTTTTTTAAGGATTTGAATTGCATTACGTCATCAGTAATGTTATCAAAGGACTGTCATCTTATTAGTTTTTTTTCATTATTGATACTTTATAGTATGTATTTTTACCTAAATTCTTTTATAACTAAAACTCATTTAATTATGAATGTGCTGATATTATATTCAGATATTTAATCATGAATGTATTGATAAAATGGCTCCATCCTCGAATACATATCCATTCTGACTGATGACCTTATGCTACTAGTATTAAATAAATGTGTGCCACGTGTTGGATTATGCTTTTTGCTTCTCCTTAATAATTAAAGCGTCATTTCTATGT
>NC_051408.1:3847119-3847264 GCF_015228065.2 Penaeus monodon
ACACAGACAATACCACGGGATAGCCGTTCCTTGGCCCCTGATATAGAAAGAAAAAATCTAAGCGACCATTTCTCACTCTCTAACGCTCTCCGACCTCCCCCACCTTCTCTCTCTGTCTGTCTATCTGAGAAGGGAAAAGAAACAG
>NC_051408.1:3849248-3849525 GCF_015228065.2 Penaeus monodon
TGCTTAGTGTTTGATATAAATATTGTGTGTTTCTGGTGCTTGAGTGTTGTGTGGTGTGTGGTTTTGTGCGTTGGTGGTTGTAGTTTCTTGGAGTTGTGTTGATAGGGTTTTATGTTGTGTGGTGTTGTGTGTGTGTTGGTATATAATATATAATATAATATTACAACACAAGAACAAAACACTCAACGCACAACGCACTTAGTTATAGTTATATTGTGTATTTTATATTGTTTGTATTTTTTTAATGTTATGTGTATGTTATATTAACATATAATCA
>NC_051408.1:3850184-3850287 GCF_015228065.2 Penaeus monodon
TCCTTACCATGTAAATGCGCTTCTGCTTCTATTGTTAATCCACGTTTTCTTTTTCCTGCAGAGGACTGGGTGCAACGTAAAGGTAAAAATAGCATTCATCTTT
>NC_051408.1:3850688-3850800 GCF_015228065.2 Penaeus monodon
CAAATACAAAATTAGTATGTGAAATAATTAACTAACATAAAGCAGTTTTCTAACTTTACGGAAATCCTGTACCATTTTAATGACAGAACTTATTACTTTCCCGTTTTCAATA
>NC_051408.1:3851445-3851878 GCF_015228065.2 Penaeus monodon
TTTAAATACATCAGTATTTACGACACAACAAAAATGTCCCCAAGCTTCACTTTGTTATAGAAATGTCTCGAACTTTTCGAATAAAACTTCCGAGGCTTTAAACCATTCTGAGACACAAGAAGCTGCTTCCCTCCCCTCGAGCCCCCTACCCCTCTGCCTCCCACTCCCTCCTTTCCCCCTCCCTACTACCCAATCCTCCCCACACCTCCCCACCCCCCCTTCGTGAGCCTTCCCCAACTCTAAGAAGACGGGAAGGAAGTTTCTGATATACACACTAAGACGAAATACTCCTCTTGTTTACCTCATATTGAGTTCTAGAGATTAGGTCGGTTACTCGTACAATACCTAAGGCACCCGAGGGAAGCTAGAGTGTACTATCCATTCTCTTTGGATTTGAATTGTCGCGGTAGAAAGGGATATTTGTTGTCTCCAT
>NC_051408.1:3852915-3853121 GCF_015228065.2 Penaeus monodon
TTTCTTATTGTTAATCTGAATGAAGCCAAGTGATACTCTTCCCTAAAGCCCTGAATTGCGTAGATGCCTCCTCTGTGCCAAGCTAAGTAACAGGAGTGAAGGAGGTCACTTCAGCACGCTGGCTATTCCCCTCTGATGCGTGACGTCATAGCTTGATGTCGCTCTGGCATTTGTTTGTTTTTGTCGCTTCGTTTAAATTAGTTTTG
>NC_051408.1:3853686-3854565 GCF_015228065.2 Penaeus monodon
GCAATAATTAACTCAGACTCAAGGAAAGGCATCTGTCACTCCACGTCACTCCGCTCTATCAGTTCCCTGCTCCGTCTCGTCACTCCTCTAACCCACTGCTCACCACTCCTTCTTTCCTACCACTCCTTGACTACCCCCCCCCCCCTAGCGTGTGTTACAATACCCTGCTACTCCTTTTTTTTAGAGCCCTGCCACTTCTTTATGTGCCCCTGTCGCTGGGTCATCAAGGGTCCCGTGTCATTCCTTCCCTGTCACGCCTCTTGGGTCTGTCATTCTAGTTAGGTCCCTCTCTCTGCCCCTTAGACACGCCTCGCCACGCCTCTCCTGATACTCTTCTCCTGACACGCTTCCTGTCTGACACCTTTTTCCTTCCCTTGCCACATCATCCACCCCTTCCCCCTCCCCTGCCACTTCACTCTGCCCTTCCTCACCCTTCCACCCCTGGCCGTTCCACTTTGTCACCCCTTTTCTGAGCTATCCTCCACTTCTTCTCTACCTTCCACTATTCCTCCCTCTCTATCATTCCACCCTTCCACTCCTCCCTCTCCACTCCCCCTACTCCACCCTGCCGCTCCTTCCCTCCCTCTCCCCCTACTCCACCCTGCCACTCCTCCCCTCCCTCTCCCCTCCCCCTACTCCTCCCTGTCACTCCTCTTCCAACCGACCCTCTACTCCCTCCCTACCCTCCCTCCCCCACCCAATCCACCCTCTCCCCTGCTCCCTCGCCTTCCACCCTTCCAGCTTCTTCATCAACCCTGCCAGTCTACTCCCCGAGACAAAGGCGAGGCATACGTCTTTAAGTTTGTATTGGCGAGATGCAGTAATCCATTAAACGTCTTGTTCACGACTCGAGAAAACTGCTGATCTGGCGGAAGGGTT
>NC_051408.1:3854965-3855348 GCF_015228065.2 Penaeus monodon
TAACGATTTTGACGAGGGAAAGCGGAGTGGACACATGATGCAAACTCACGCCGTCAGTCACAGTATCAAAGTCTATGCTGTTGATGTGCAATTTCCCCTCAATATGTGAAGGCGGAGAAACCAGAGTAATATTGAGAGAGATAAAGCAATTAATGGCCATTGACAAGCATTCTCGTCAATATAGTTTTTGAAAAGGTGCGCACTTATGATAGAGGTATGTTTATGCGAGATTATAGTGCTATGTTTGTCTTCATGTGGATATCTATTGATGTGATATAGTAGAAACATATGGTATAGTGATTATGGGGTTTGTCGTAGGAATATGCATAGAGAATACATGTAATTAGATATGTGTACAGAAGGACTTGAAAGTGTGAACATAC
>NC_051408.1:3855729-3856202 GCF_015228065.2 Penaeus monodon
TTATCCATCAAGCCAGCTCGTTATCCCGCGTTCTTCCCACTCCAAAAATTCTCAATTAATCTCATGAAAAGTGACACCAACTCGGCACCAAAGAGGGGGGGGGGAGAGGCGAAGGGAATACATGGAAGGAGTGTGCTAGGGTGATGTAGGGTGAACTAGAGTGTTTTCGGAGCCTCTTTGGTCGAGGAATAGAATGCAGGATGGATAGATGGGTATATTGTTCGATGGTGGTTATATAGTGAAGCGTGGTGGGTGTATTTCGGTGTAAGATATTCTGTAACATGGATACTAAAGGGAGGGGGGGGAATGATCGTGAAGCATCTGAGGAGTAATTCCATAAATTTGTCAATTTAGTAAGATAAAAAAAAAGGAATGAAAGGGAAAAAATAGGTGATGCAAGACACAAAAACGTCAAGTGGTTCTAAAAACAGACCCACTCGAGCTCCAATACAATATTGGTGATCCTGATTATG
>NC_051408.1:3857062-3858005 GCF_015228065.2 Penaeus monodon
CATCGATCGATCAATCCCCACCTTTACTAACACTTCCAGTCCCCTCGCATCCTATCAACAGCATACCACAAGCAACAAGCAACAAGCAGTACATCACAAACATTTACAAACCCCCATTTCCCCAGAGACGATTTGGACCCACTCAAGCAACAGAGGCCGCAGATGGACATGCAATAAACCACGACCACGAAGATTTGTGTTTAAGAAAGAGTGTGAAAGTCATTTGGGAAGATGGGAGTCGCGATAGAGTAAGAAATGGGGGGGGGGGGACATCGATAAATGTGTTAGATCAGGGAGAAGGAAACGAAGGTGAATGAGAGAATTAGAAGTAAATGGGATGTATGGAGTCAGAGAGTAAATGAAATCTTGGAGGGGAGGAAAAAAATTATCCGAAGTTGTGAGAAATTTGTGGGAAATAGGACTATAAATCGAACAGAAATTGTGGGGAATATGTGAGTAGGGAGAAGTGATTCTTTTAGAAATCGGGCAGAGGCTGTGGGGCATTGTGGGGAAAGTGAAGCGAGTCTTGTAGAAAACGTGTGGGAGAAAAATAAAACAATCATGAATCTTGCAAAAAAAAAAAAATAATAATTGTGGGAAATCTTCCGGAAAACAGATAGAAACTGACAGCAGTTGTGGGAGAAGTGAAGTGATGGTTCAGGTTGTGGGAAACTTTGAATAGTGTGATTTTCTTTCTTTTAGAATACGGGCTTTTTCAAGAAAGCACAATGAACCATACGTGAAATGAGTAATGATTGTGGGAAATTGTGGGGGAAAAATATTTCTCAGAAACGGTTCAAGTTGTGGGAAATGAAGTGAAATGAACTCCACAGATAACGTTATTTAATCTTAATTAAGTTTTTTCTTTTCCCCTCAAGCTAAGAATTATCAAAATTATATAAACTACGGTATAAACGTGTACTCATAATTGCTGCAACTGCTG
>NC_051408.1:3858230-3858351 GCF_015228065.2 Penaeus monodon
AAATTCATTTGATTTTCCTTTCTAAGATAAACACACTGAAGCTAGCCGGAAATTCAAGAATATTTTCACATACTCTAAAATTCCTTTTTAAACTACAGTTTTTTTCATATCCCCGTCTCAA
>NC_051408.1:3858953-3859203 GCF_015228065.2 Penaeus monodon
TTTTCTCTTAACTAAAGGGGTTCCTGTTTATTATCTTCATCCGAACGTACATAATTGGTAGTAGTATTATATAATGTCGAGTATTGCAATTTATGGTTACGATCGTCTAGTCTTCAAACAGAAATATGTTTACGGTGCTAATTAGCTTAAGGGAGAGAGGAATATAGCGTTATAGCATGTACTTATGGCAATGTGGCGTGGAATGTCTTCGATGTCAAGTTATCATAACATTCTTATTACACATTTTTAT
>NC_051408.1:3859805-3860006 GCF_015228065.2 Penaeus monodon
GACCCCTTGTCTCACAACTCGCAGCCGAGATCTCTTGAACTCCGAGGCGCAGATCTCGCGCCCGTGGGTTCAACGGAGACAACCCCATGAGGTTTAAGGTATATCTGTATGCACTCGGCACGGGGGGAACCAACACAGTCCATTAAGGTTTCAAACAAAGGACAAAGGATGCCATGTTGCCAAAGTGCCAGCGTGACACAA
>NC_051408.1:3860464-3860861 GCF_015228065.2 Penaeus monodon
CATCCCAAACGACCTCCGCGTAACGCCGCATCGTAACCAAAGAGAAAAGGGTCATTTCGGAGTCGACAAACGCCCGCGAAATCCCTGAGTGTTAAGCGCGAGTAGCAACGCTATCAGAACCGGAGCCGCGCGTACAGACAGAATTTCCAAGTGCGACCCGGAGTGGCACGGCAGCCATCTCGGGGGCTTGCGGGGATCATGCAGCAACCGGGCCCTCCCTTTGTGCGGCTAAGAAGGAGGGCAACGGAGCACGGCAGGGCGGCTGGGAACGCTCGCACCTTGGCCTAGATGGAGCGCGCCGGCACACGAGCGGGCGGAGGCTGACCGCTGCTTCCTCACGCAGAACTTTCCTAAATAATCTGAAAGAAGGATATATATGTAATGGTATTTAATAGAC
>NC_051408.1:3860929-3861065 GCF_015228065.2 Penaeus monodon
GTACGTCGTTCTACAAGTGGTATGTATGATGAAATCTCTTTTATTATCATTGCTGTTGTTATTTCTATTTTTACTCACCCAACACTCTCTTTACGCACCATGTTCGTCTTTGTTTCTCAGATGTGCAAGGAGTCGC
>NC_051408.1:3861421-3861761 GCF_015228065.2 Penaeus monodon
CCCCCCCCAAAGCCGGTTTTCCCCCCCCGGAAAGGGCCTTTAAACCCGGGGGGGGGGGGGGTTTCCCGGGCCAAACCCGGGGGGGGGCCGGCGGGGCCGGGCCCCGGGGGGGGGGGGGCCCGGGGGGGGCCCGGGGCCCCCCCCCCCGGAAAAAAAACGGGGAAAAAAAATTTTTTTTCCCCCCCCCAAAAAACCCCCCCCCCCGGGGGAAGGGGGCCCCCCCCCACCAAATTTTTTTTCAAAAAGGGGGGTTTTTTAAATTTTTTTTTTTCCCCAAAAAAAAATTTTTCCCCCCCCCCTTTTTTAAAAAGGCCCCCCCCCGGGGGAAAAAATTTTAAAA
>NC_051408.1:3861909-3862164 GCF_015228065.2 Penaeus monodon
CCCCTCCTTTTTTCCCTTTTTTTTTAAACCTTTTTTCCCCCCTTTTTTCCCCTTTTCCCCCTTTTTTTTTTTTTCCCCCCCCCCCTCTCTCTCCCCCCCTTTTCCCCCTTTTCCCCCTCTCTCCCTCTTTTTTTCCCCCCCCTCTCTCTCTCCCTCTCTTTCTCCCCCCCCCCCTTTTCTCCCCCCCTTTTTTTTTTTTTTTCCTTCCCCCCCCCTTTTTTTTTCCCCCTTTTTCCCCCCCTTTTTCCCCCTCCC
>NC_051408.1:3863102-3863291 GCF_015228065.2 Penaeus monodon
CCCCTTTTTTTTCCCCCCCCAACCCCTCGCCCCTCCCTTTTTTTTTTTCTTTTCCCCCCCCTTTTTTTTTCCCCCCCCTTTTTTTTTTCCCCCCCCTTCCCCTTTTTTTTTTTTTCCAAAATCCTTTTTCCCTTTTTTTTTTTCCCTTTTTTCTCTAAATTTCTCCCCCCCTTTTTTTCCCCCTTCCCC
>NC_051408.1:3863871-3864071 GCF_015228065.2 Penaeus monodon
TTTTTTTCCCCTTTTTTTTTTCCCCCTTTTTCCCCCCCCCTTTTAAAAAATTCCCCCCCTTTTTTTTCCCCCCCCCCCCCCCTTTTTTTTTCCCAAAAAAAATTTTTTTTTTCCCCCAAAAGGTTTTTTTAAAAAAATTTTTTGGCCCCAAAACCCCTTTTTAAAATTTTTTTTTTCCCCCCGGTTTTTTTTAAAAAAAA
>NC_051408.1:3864275-3864401 GCF_015228065.2 Penaeus monodon
AAAAAAATTTTTTTAAAATTTTAAATTTAAAAAAAAAAAAATTTTTTTCCCCCTTTTTTTCCCCCCTTTATTAAAATTTTTAAAAATTTTAAAAAAAAAATTTTCCCCCCCTTTTTTTTCCCCCCC
>NC_051408.1:3864710-3864891 GCF_015228065.2 Penaeus monodon
CCCCCCCCCCCTCTTTTTTTCCCTTTTTCCCCCCCTTTTTTTTTTAAAAAAATTTTTTTTTTAAGGTTTTCTTTTTCCCCCCCCCCCTTTTTTGGGTTTCCCCCCTTTTTTTTCCTTTCCCCCTTTTTCCCCTTTTTTTTTTTTTACCCTTTTTTTCCCCCCCAAAACCCAAACCCCCCCC
>NC_051408.1:3864934-3865020 GCF_015228065.2 Penaeus monodon
CCCCCCCCCTTTTTTTTTCCCCCTTTTTTTTCCCTTTTTTTTAAAACCCAACGCTCTTTTCCCCCCTTTTTTTTTCCCCCCCCCCC
>NC_051408.1:3865369-3865452 GCF_015228065.2 Penaeus monodon
CCTTTTCCCCCCCCCCCTTCCCCCCTTTTTTTCCCCCCTTTTTTTTTTTTAAATTTTTTTGAAAAAAACAAAAAGGTTTTAAA
>NC_051408.1:3865610-3865717 GCF_015228065.2 Penaeus monodon
CCCCCCCCCCTTCCTTTCCCCTTTTTTTTTTTCCCCCCCCCCTTTCCCTTTTCTTCCCCTTCCTTTTTTTTTTAAACCCCCTTTTTCTTTTTTTTTCCCCCCCCCCC
>NC_051408.1:3866001-3866182 GCF_015228065.2 Penaeus monodon
CCCCTCCTTACCCTTCCTCCTGCTTGCCGACAGCGCTGAGTCAAGCAGAAAGGTCTACTCGGTCGCAAGTGAATAATAAAGAGACTTAATACTGGACAGCGAGGGTCGATTCGCATTGGTTTCTGGCGATACATTTTGAAACGTGAATGAGGATATATGACGCGAAGGAGATGGAAGACAT
>NC_051408.1:3866591-3866681 GCF_015228065.2 Penaeus monodon
AGAATTGGAGGAAAGGGAGAAAGTGACATAATTCTGACAGCATTAGTGACAGGACACGAACCCCTATCACACCTTTCCTTATGCTAAAGG
>NC_051408.1:3868398-3868473 GCF_015228065.2 Penaeus monodon
TAGCATAGTTAATAATTCAAAAGAGTAAAGTGTTATCAGCCAAGACGCATTCATGAAAAGAAAAATTACAATAGG
>NC_051408.1:3868605-3868750 GCF_015228065.2 Penaeus monodon
AAAAAATAAAAATAAAATCTTTAAACCAGCATACACCCAACAAGACAAATAATAATAAAGAAAAATAAATAACCAGCAAAAAAAGAGAGAAAGAGAGAGAAAAGATATTCAATACGTGAAGTGTTGAATTCATTATATGGCGGAC
>NC_051408.1:3869148-3870200 GCF_015228065.2 Penaeus monodon
TTCAATAAACGAAGAGTGGAATTTATTCTGTGACGGACGCATTGCAGGGTTGCCGAGCTGGTCCCGAAGGCAATAAGTGGCGTCACGTGTCAAGCAGCATGAGTATGATGGATTGGCAACACTGCTAACGAGTGTGTGTTTGTGGGGAGGGGAGGAGGGGGAGGAGGTTGAGAGGAGGGGGAGGAGAGAGGAGAATGAGGGGGAGGGGAGGGAGAGGGAGAGGAAGGAGGGTGACGGGAGGAGGAAGGAGGTTGGGGGAAGTGAGGGGAAAGGGATGAGGCAAAGGTGAGGGGAAGGTGAGGGATGAGGTTGAGAGGAAGGAGAGGGGAGGGGAAGGGAGGAGGTAAAGAGTGAGGGGAGGAAGTTGAGAGAAGGGAAGAGGTAGAGTCCATGGAGGGAGAGAGGGGGAAGTTGGGGGGACAGGGAGGGTTATGTCTTTGAAGTGGGGAAAGAGGGTTAGGGAGGAAAAGGGGAGAGAGGAGAAGGGGAAGCTGTTTGTATGTGTGTGTGCATTCATGTATACCTACGTACCATGCCTACAGACAAGGAGCTCTTTACTGGGTACACTTAAAACATATACGAACAAACAAACTTAAAATCCAGTAACTTTACAAAATTACTCATCCACACTTAGAAATAAACTTTTTAAAATGTGAGAAAATCAATTTTAATAAATCACCTAGAGCACCACTGGGACATCGTGATTAAAAAGGCTCAAAACAATGCATTCATATCCATTTTGAGCTTCCTATAAACATTATAAATATTGACTGAATAGGATGGTTTGGTCTCAATACTTCATTCACAATTCAACGCAGGTATCCATTAACAAATTACTACCATAGTAGAATGAAGTGTTTTTTTTCTCTCTCTCTCTCATGATATATTTTTGATGCAAATTTAACATGATTTTAACAAGTAACGCCATGCCTGCACCGGCTAACAAAATCACAAAAATAAAGTGCTGAATTGTTTATTCCTCTGCCGTTTCAACTATAGTGGTCACGAACAATGCAGCGGTCTATGTAGATTTACTTGACGGTGTGTACGTT
>NC_051408.1:3870590-3870736 GCF_015228065.2 Penaeus monodon
TTCATAATTCATTGCAACACCTTTAAGTATAGATTCTCTAAAGCGTTTGCATATTCACAAGCTCATTTGCATATCTACGACCAAAACAGACAACCGAAGAGGAATGAGAATGTCGCTAGGTATTGAGAAAAGGAGAAACTGGGTGT
>NC_051408.1:3870777-3871070 GCF_015228065.2 Penaeus monodon
TGAAACAGAGAGAGAAATCGAGAGATGGAGAAACTGGGTGTAAGAGAAAGTGAAAAAAAGGGAAATTAAGAGAAAGAAAATTTGAGAATAACAGAAGGAGACGAGAGAAAGTAAGAGTAAGAGTAAGAAAAAATTTAAGAAATAGAAAGATTCGAGAGAGAGAGAAATCAAGAGATGGAGAAAGTGGGAGTAAGAGAGAAAGAGAAAAATAAAAATTGAGAGAAAAAAATAAAAAAAACAGAAGGAGACAGACTGAGAAATCGAGAGACGGAGAAATTGAAAAAAAAAAAGAA
>NC_051408.1:3871225-3871488 GCF_015228065.2 Penaeus monodon
AAAAAAAAAAAAAAAAAAAACAAGGAAATTCAAAGAAAAAAAAATTAAGAAAAAGGGAACTCAGAAAATTAAAAAAAGAGTGAAATCGAAAAAAAAAGAAAACAAAGGATAAATGAAAATTAAGAAAAATAAAAAAATAATACAATAAAAATCGAAATCAACCATAAGAAAAATCAAGAGAAAAAATTTATTGTAGAAAAGAGAAAAAAATTGAAACAAACAGATATTAAACAGAGACAGTTAAATAAACTCCGCAAAAATGG
>NC_051408.1:3871698-3871991 GCF_015228065.2 Penaeus monodon
AAAAGCGAAAAATATATTTCATTCACGTATTAATCGACGACTAAGAACACGTTTGAATGCTTGCATTAAATTTTTAAAAATGTATGATAGATATTTCTTGCATTTCATTACATCGTCTTTCCCTTGTTTTCATTTATATTTATTCGTCTGCTCGATTATTCATTCATTCATCTGTTTACTTGTTTATTGATCTGTTTGTCTATTTCTATTCCTTATTTACTCATTTGTTTAACTTTTTAACGTATTCTTCATTCGTATTTTTCTGCATTTGTAATTAGAATCTACTTTTTGTT
>NC_051408.1:3872221-3872418 GCF_015228065.2 Penaeus monodon
AACGGCATGGATCTTTCTGAACAAACCTCTTCATCCCTAAAATGTACAGTATGTACGTACCCGTGAACTTGAATGCATTGGAAATCATACCAAGTGTTCACGAGTCCTTGCCATGAAATTTGCAATTGATATGTATGGAAATTTCTGCTGTGTTGGCTGCAAGGTGAAAGAATGGTGGCCCTCTCGACGCGGCACAT
>NC_051408.1:3872726-3872976 GCF_015228065.2 Penaeus monodon
CTCTTTTTATTTTTTTTCTGTCATGTGGAGTTTTTCCATGCTATCTCATTTTTATGCTAATTCCTTTTTCGTATCACTCACCGCCTCTCCTCTTCATCATCTTTCCTTATCTCTTCGTTATCTCTTTGCTCTCCTGCTCTTTCAAGTATCAATTCCCCTTTATTTCTCTCCCTGTGTCTTCCACTTTCCCTCCACCCCTCCACCTATCCAGCCTTTATCATCTCTTCACTCTTTCACTATCACCTCTCAC
>NC_051408.1:3873291-3874019 GCF_015228065.2 Penaeus monodon
GCACACAAAACAATTATGGAAGTTTGAGGCTACGAGTCGTCAGCAGAAACGTGTTTGATGAGGGACTATTGCATCATCCGCTTCAATGAGCTTCACTTAAGGGAACTTGTCAGACTTGTGGCTTGCTACTCTCTCCGCCTCTTCAGCTGTCGAGTGTGGGTACTTCTGAGTGGGTATCGTGGGTATTTTTGCGGTTTTTTGGAGCGTTGCGTGTGTCTTGTGGGTTAGGGGGCTGTTGGTATCTGGTGGGTTTAATGAGTTGGTAGTTTGTTGGGTATTTTGCACTACTATCTTCTGGGTATGTGCTGGGTATGATACATATAATCTACTGGTAAAACTTGGGTATTTTGCATTGGTATCTAATGGATAAAATATACTGGTATCTAGTGGGTTCAGGAGTTTGGTATGAGTTAGATGATGTTGGTATTTTATTAATTGTGTTTATATTGGTAAATCGTTACTCTGTTAAGTATATCTCATTAGTGTTATTATGATAATAGAAATCTGGGTATTATTAGTTGTTTCACAGTACCTTGGGATTATGGTACCAGTGTACTTCGCGTTATTTTGTAGTATAGAGTATGGCAGAATAAGATATTTAAAGGTATGTGCAAGGTAGTAATGTGGATAGATAGGGAAAGTAATGCTAATGTTCCCATTTTGGGTTCGTTATTTGTGTATCGTATGTAGTATATTTAGAAATATTGTTAGAATATTGAAAACCTAGA
>NC_051408.1:3874242-3874553 GCF_015228065.2 Penaeus monodon
TTGACATTCTTATCAACACATGCACCCACACACATATCCCAAACCTTCTAAAGAATTTGATTAAATTTACATATCTAATTACAAGCAAAAAGTGGAAAAATACGAAAGTAATGAAAAGTGTTGCCTGATCAATACTCGTGCAAGGTTGCTATAAACGTTAAAAATAAGTAGCCTCATGCAGTAGTAATCAATGTTATTTGCATCATCAAAACTTGTTCTTCAATCATTGATAACCCTCTTTTCACTCGCCTCCCCCCCCCTCCCCCCAAATTGAAACGGATAAATGAATATGTAAAATTCATGGTGTGAAT
>NC_051408.1:3875219-3875399 GCF_015228065.2 Penaeus monodon
AAAAAGTACTCCAACATGATCTTGCTCTGAAACTACCCATGGTGACGCAATAGTACCTGCTTCAGATACAACTTCAGGTAAACCGAAAAGCTAGCAAGAAACTCCACGGGTTAGAGCAAAGATTAATGTATACTCAAAGGCCTTGTTGAATAATGTATGTCTTCGTTTTGAATTATTAAG
>NC_051408.1:3875654-3875816 GCF_015228065.2 Penaeus monodon
ACCGGGTGCTTTACTGCCTTTTGAGCCAGGCAAGTTTCTGCTATGCATAAAGTTGAATGATATCGTATTTCTGTTTGATAATGCGAAAGGGAATTTTTTATTAAGTTATAATAAAAGAAGTTTAAAAAGGCGTACGCATCCAATCAAGTTTATCACATCTTT
>NC_051408.1:3876447-3876641 GCF_015228065.2 Penaeus monodon
CGCGTCATAACACCCGTTGAAGATAACACACCGTAACCCACACGGTGAAGATAAACCCCATAGTCTAATATTCCTCGCGTCTTGAAGCACCAGAGACTTAAATCTCCATCAATATGTGTAACAATTCAGGCCTAAACGTAATGATAAAACGAAAACGGTTAACCCCTCTGGACAGGTTAAGACAGTCGCTTGAG
>NC_051408.1:3876687-3877077 GCF_015228065.2 Penaeus monodon
TCGTCATAACGGTATGCTCACCATACGCATAACGTTATATTACGGACACTACACCTGGTGTAACTGGCACTATAACGGGTGCTGGGGATCACGTCCTGTCTAGCAACATATGCTGATGTTGCAAGGTGAGTTATGCTGCCCATTTGCCCTTTGCAGGCGTTTAATACAGGTGTTCATTTATTATGTAGAATCCTTGAATTTAACATTAGAGGTATTAATCAATGTAAGTACTTCCCTTCAGAGATTTAATAAGAAGAAAATGTTGCAAGAAGAGTTAGACAATAAATTCATAATGTAAAGTGGTTGGTGTTGCTCTGATATTTGAAATTGCATTAGTTGATTTCATTAGATGGTATTTTGTAAAAAAAAAAAGTTGCAATTAACCTTACT
>NC_051408.1:3877341-3877497 GCF_015228065.2 Penaeus monodon
CCTTCATTCCGGTTATTCCTTCCTTTCTCTATTTTCTCTCCTTTTATCACTTCCCTCTCTTCTCTCTTCTCTTTTTTTTTTTCTCTCCTCTTTGGCTCACTTCTTCCCCTTCTTATTCTCTTCCCCTTATTTTTCGGTATCTTCATCTCTCATATC
>NC_051408.1:3878248-3878549 GCF_015228065.2 Penaeus monodon
CCACTTCACTCTGCTCTCTTCTTCAGCATTCATCTCTATTCCTCTCTCCATCTTCCATCTCTCCTCTCGTCTCATTCTCTTCGTCTTTCATTTCATCTCTGTTCTCACTCCCTCATCTACTCTTCTCTCCCTTTCCTTCCTTCTTCGCTACGCACTTCATTCATACGCCTCTATTCTCCCGCATTCCATTGATACGCATATTGATGAATCTCAGCAAATAACCCTTCAGATATTCATTGCAAAACGTAGTAGTGATACATCTATTGATCAGCAGTGGTTATGCAATCAATGACGCTGACGC
>NC_051408.1:3879648-3880903 GCF_015228065.2 Penaeus monodon
GATTACGAAGATATGGACAGTCTATACATAGTAAAAGTCTATACACAGTAAAAATATATAAATAAATAAACAAATAAAATAAAAATAATAATAAAAAAAAACGTAAACAGCAGTTCTATTTACATACATAACTTTTATCAACAATTTTCCTAATTCATCCGTTTTCTTCGTTTTCGAAATATTTTTTTTGACACGAAAGAAAGGAATCTGCTAAAGCCTTAAGAATCCTGGGTGAAGTCTCAGCTTTCTCAGCTTTCCTTTCGGTCGCCTTTCAAGCTTTGGAATACCATATATGAATTTCTATTAGCTTTGTCTATTCAGAAAAGTAACCAAAGTCTCTCTCGACTGATTAGAGATCTTTTAATCCTAATTTGTAGTCCTGAAGTCATGAAACGAAATATTAAGTACTGGGTATGTGTTATAAATGCACCCATTCTTAAATTAAATTGAATACATTGTTTGCGGACTTGTGCCTGGATAAATTCACTAATAATTGGTGTATCGTAAATTATCTGGATGTATTTCCTGAATGTATTAAAATTTTGGGGTATATTCAGAAGAAAAAAAAACAGCAGTTGTCAACGAAAAAAGGTGACAAAGCTTCACGAAGAATCATATAATAATAATAATTGTTACCAAGCACCGCATCTGCGATCTGTAGCCATGTGGTGACTTCTCCTTTGCACTGAACAATAAAAAAATGCTTGAATCTACTCGGACATATTCCTAAGAATCGCATTACACAGATGATTAAGTTCTTTGACACAGAGGCGACGGCGGTAACTCAGAACTTGCTATTTAGTCTCGTGGGAAGAGAGCTCATTACTGGAATAATTATTCTCACGCGTCAATATGAATTCCATATTGAACGTGAACGAAATTTATTGCCATGTGAATTCTGGTATTAATACAGACTAGTGGGACACGTGGAAATTCCACGGAACAAAAGATGAATAAATAATGAATAGGTAAGAGGTCTTCTCTCCCTTTTTCACCCTCCTCCTTCTACCTTTCTCCTCCCTTCTCCTTCTTCCTTTCCCTCTCTTTTTCCCTTTGTTTTCATCCCTGCATCTCCCCCCCCCAACTTCTCTCCCCCTCCTCCTTCGCCCTCTAATCCCCATTCCTCATTCTCCCATACCCCCATTTTTTCTATCAACTCCCTCCCCCTACATCCTCCCTTATCCTTAATTCTTTACGTTTCGATTCCTTCTTTTCCCCCCTTCCCCATCTACCTTTCCTCTTTAAGCCCGTTTCC
>NC_051408.1:3880956-3881037 GCF_015228065.2 Penaeus monodon
TTAACCTCTCCCCTTGGTCAGTCGTGTAAATAATAAATTCTCATAAACTGGTCTAACTACTTCAATACCTTATGCTTCCCT
>NC_051408.1:3881743-3882263 GCF_015228065.2 Penaeus monodon
CCCATATTAGGAACTCGATAAGGTCAAATGATAGTGATCCTTGTTATCAATAATTCCTCAATTTGATAATGAATGATGAAAATGAAACCTCTTGTATCTTTAGATTAATTATTCTTATCTACGTAATATTTCAGTGATGTTATCCTTTTTTTCTATATATGAATGAAAAATCAAAATTACCATCGCCATTGACACTTTCGATAAATATAATGAGTTAAAATATAATGCCCTTTAACACGTGTCCTGTCCTTCTAAACTGTCGATAAGTTATTTATATTGACCAATTTATCTTTACGTCAGAGTTTGGATGTTTAAATGAAATTATGAGAATGAGACATACCGTGTTATAAATGCATGCAAGTTGATAATTATATTATATTACACGTTATATTGTTGTCTGGAAGATCAGTAGTTGGGCCGATGGATGGTTTATTGCGTGGGTGTGAACCTTCACCTATATCGTTAAGTTGCTTTAGTCGATGAGTATGTACACTCACACTTTCTTCATCTGTCGATTTTT
>NC_051408.1:3883063-3883311 GCF_015228065.2 Penaeus monodon
TTTCTCCCTCTCCCTTTCTCCCTCCCTCCCTTTCTCCTTTCTCCCTTCCCTTTCTCCCTTTCTCCCTCTCCCTTCGTTTCTCCCTTTCTCCTTCTCCCTTTCACCCTCTCCCTTCCTCCCTCTCCCTTTCTCCCTTTCTCCCTGTCTCCCTCACGCGGGCCGGAGGTATGGATGACTGCGACGAAGCAACACCGATAAAGACATTGAAGGTCAAAGGGCGAGGCAGCGCATGGAACACCGAGGCACTC
>NC_051408.1:3884222-3884440 GCF_015228065.2 Penaeus monodon
TCAGCTTCTGTCATGGCAGTTTTGAATCGTTGTTCTGTTGTGTTCTGAATAAGAGATGGAGGTAATATGATTGGCATTGTATTGACCTGAATTCACAATGTTATCAATAAGAAACATGTTACTAACAACAATAAGAATAAAATTTGGTTGACGGATAAAGTCAATCAGATTTTTTTCTCTCTAGTCACCTTTTCATGTGTATTTCACCCCCCCCCCCC
>NC_051408.1:3884462-3884567 GCF_015228065.2 Penaeus monodon
GTTGAAAAGAGATGAGTAGAAAAAGTTACAAATTTTTCGAATTATCTGTCTATTGTTAGAGAACTTTATATTGGTTTCGCTAAGAAGACAATACAAAAAGGCAGT
>NC_051408.1:3884624-3884703 GCF_015228065.2 Penaeus monodon
ATGAAAATGAGATAAAATAGTTCGAGTCGGTAACATTAATACCAAAAACCAAAAACAAAGTATGATGAGTTCAAACTAG
>NC_051408.1:3884744-3884844 GCF_015228065.2 Penaeus monodon
GACGTAGGTGAAGTTAGGTGAGCACATGTTTCACCTGCTTGAGGATCTCTTCAACAATCTTTCATTTGGCATCGTTGCTCGAGAGGTCAAACACCATTTA
>NC_051408.1:3885667-3885893 GCF_015228065.2 Penaeus monodon
CTTTTATGAATTACCTCGAGTCTCAGAGTTTCGATATTTTTCCCCGGTAGATGGCACTGCAAGAGATTCAATGTTTAGCTTTTATGAATCAAATATAATGAATCAAATAGTATCTATAAATCAAATATTATCTATTAATCAAATATTATTTATGAATCAGATATTATGAATCAAATGTTATTTATGAATAGAATTTTATTTATGAATTAAATATTACACGCAAAGT
>NC_051408.1:3886130-3886367 GCF_015228065.2 Penaeus monodon
TCCCGTGTTACCCCCCCCCCTCCCCCCACAAAAAAAAAATAGAAAGAGAGAGCGAAGGTGAGAGAGTTTCCTCGTTCTCCAAAAGAGAGAGAATTTCTTTTAATAGCATTATAAAACCGGAAATGGCTCATTGCAGCGCCCGTTTCATCGCGATCGCACGGCAGGAGGGAACCGTTCTGCCGGATGCCCTGGACACGTAAGATGCGCAGGATTCCCATTTCAGTGTCTGCTGCTGCC
>NC_051408.1:3886824-3887028 GCF_015228065.2 Penaeus monodon
ATAAGACAATGTTTTATATTTTTGTAATTATTATCCTTCTCTTCATATCTTTATAACATTATCTATTATTTATAACATTATTTTTCTCTTTTTTTCTTCTTGCTTTCTTTCTTTTTTACGCAAAAAGATATATAATAAAAGTCAGCCTTTTTGAGGGGTCGTAATGAACATAGAGTATTGTATGACCTAGCCTTAAAAAAAAAA
>NC_051408.1:3887094-3887163 GCF_015228065.2 Penaeus monodon
TACATAATTTAGGATAATTATAGCTTTTGTAAGTTACTTGAAGAAAATCCATTTTATGAGCCAATTCAG
>NC_051408.1:3887202-3887377 GCF_015228065.2 Penaeus monodon
AGGAAAAAAAACTTTTTTTTTCTTCTATGTGGAAAATATCTTCTTAAGGGACAGTGTAAGCTACAGTTGCCAAAGATACATTTTTATATTTTTTAAGCTTTTTCAGGGAAGAAAAATCGAAATTTGTTTAAGATAATTATTGAGAACATTTAGGAAAACGACATCCCTCTAAAAG
>NC_051408.1:3887570-3888284 GCF_015228065.2 Penaeus monodon
CATTCCCCCAAAAAAATCTCTATCAGACAAATCAACGACCCTGATTTAAGGCGTAATTTGATTATCACGTGACATCAAACATCCCCGCTCAAAGGACCTGGTTTCGTGTCAAGTGTATTAATTAAGAGGAACTGTATAAAGCCGGGTCGGGGAGCGGAGCGAGAGGGAGAATGATCGGCATTTGGAGTGTCGATTTGGTTGTTTGTAAAGGAGGAGGGAGGGGGAAGGAGGGAGAGGGAAGAGGGAAGGAGGGAAGGAGAGAGAGGGAGGAAGGAAGGAGAGGGGGGAAAGAGGGAGAGGGAGAGAGATAAGGGAAGAAGAGAAGAAAGAAGCGAGAGGGAGAATGATCGGCATTTGGAGTGTCGATTTGGCTGTTTGTAAAGGGTAAGGGAGGAGGGAAGGAGAGGGAGGGAGAGGGAGAGGGACAAGTGAAGAAAGGGAGGAGTGAGGAGAATGACTGGCATTTGGAGTGTTTGTTAAGACTAAGGGAGAGGAGAGCAAAGAGGGAAAGAGGGAAGGAACGAGCGATAGAGAAAATGATCGGCAAATGGAGTGTCGATTTGGAGAGGGAGAGGGAGGAGGGAAGAAGGAGGAGGAAGGACAGAGGGATAAAGGAAGGTGGGAGAGACAGCGGAGGGAGGAGGAATGAGAAGGATAATTATCGGCAATTGGAGTGACGATTTGGTGTTTGTAAAGGGAGAGGGAGGGGGGGAG
>NC_051408.1:3889174-3889346 GCF_015228065.2 Penaeus monodon
TCTCGACGCGTTTTGCAGCGAGCGTTTTAGACCTGTTACGAGGTGGCAATGGGTGACTTCCTTTGCAACTGTCAATAGCCCAGTTGTTATTCTGGCCTCTGGTCTCGGGGAAATGACAGCCGTATTGATATTTCAATTTTCTTTTCTTTTCGTGTGTTTCTCCCCCCCCCCC
>NC_051408.1:3889673-3889758 GCF_015228065.2 Penaeus monodon
CATGTACATGTCCGCTATAACGGGATATGTCTTTATCAAATCGCGTGTCGCTGTGAATATAATTCTTAATTTATGTTTCTGGTAA
>NC_051408.1:3890118-3890295 GCF_015228065.2 Penaeus monodon
GAGAAAGAGGGGTTTTAGTACACATAATGAGCAAATGTTATATTGGTCTAAACGTTCTTACTTTGCAACACAAGCGGGAACAATTAGCATTAAATACAGAAACTGTTTCGCTATAAAATTTCGCTCCAACCCTTAAACTAACATTCGCTCCGCTTACGTCATGTTTTATAACTTTAC
>NC_051408.1:3890346-3890601 GCF_015228065.2 Penaeus monodon
ACATCCTTAAGATAAATAACAGAAAAAAGAAATTGGGAAAAGTAACGAGTATTTATTCTGTGATAGATTCGGCGCAATAATTTAGAAAAAAAATAAAACAAAATGAACATGCAGACACTGTTTTACTCGCAAAATATTAGCATTTTCCTTCGACCGAGGTTTGAATTACAACTTGGATTCTGGCGCATGTTAAAACAAAATGTTGTGATGATCATTGTTTGACACGCAAAACCAGAAATTTTTTTTTTGCGGGAA
>NC_051408.1:3890965-3891107 GCF_015228065.2 Penaeus monodon
CGTGAGAGTGGCTCGTTTCTCTCATATTCTTTCGTTCGTTTACTTAAACTGTCGTTCATTAAGATAAAAATGAGCCTCGAAAGATCGTATATTTTTCTTAGCATTTACTTCATCAATCTCAACCAAATATGCAATAGAAAAA
>NC_051408.1:3891328-3891820 GCF_015228065.2 Penaeus monodon
AATACAGGCACAAATATCAACATAAACAACCACACAGACAGACACCATCCTCAAACCTCCTTATATAATTCCTTTACCCAATTTTGCATCCACATAAACTCTCCTCCTCTCGTGCTTCCTAATACAAGAAATTTTTTTTTTTCTGTTCTGAAATCTTTATCCGACTACAAGACAATTTTCTTTTTTTTTCTGTTCTGAAATCTTTAAACTAACTTCCTTTTTTTCTTCTGTTGTTGCTCCTTTAATAACCACCAGTGAATAATATGTCGACCGCACTCCCTTCCCTTGAGAAATCTGACAGTCACTCCTACAGCATCTTGGGATCTTCTAGAAACATCTCGAATCCTTGGAAGCACTTTATTGCTTCCTGCCTTCAGTATAGGAAAAGATGTGTATATTTTTTTGCTTTATTTTATCGAAGGTAGGGCCAGGATCATATGTTCTTCTTCATTCTTATTTAATAATTTATTTTATAAATATGTATTCTCTTGA
>NC_051408.1:3892371-3892634 GCF_015228065.2 Penaeus monodon
TCACTTTATCTCATCCATCGTATGACTGAGAAAATCATGTTTTTTTCCCCTCTTTATCTATTTATTTATTTCCCTTTTCCTTGCATAATATATTGTAAAAAAAAATACATACTATCGGCGCTATCTGGCAATAATCAGAGATCTCCCTCCTTCTGTCGATTTTCTGAGAAATCACAAAGGTTTGGCTGACACTGGCTTCGGCTTCGTGATATGCAGGTGGATTAATGGCTTCCTGCTTTTATTTGGAAGGATTTTCCTCGTGA
>NC_051408.1:3893519-3893744 GCF_015228065.2 Penaeus monodon
TCATTTCCTTCGCCAAATCTACCTTCCTTCCCATCTCCCCTTCCGTAACTGCGCATGAAATTACACAACTTGGCAACCTCCGCGCTGCTCCTTCACTTATGAATTGCGTACAAGGTTCTCTGACCCTTGGAACATAGTGCTATATTCGCCTCTATGACCTTTAACTAAGATAATTGAGTTGATGTATAAGTGAAGGGAAAATAGAGTAATTGATAGATGAATAGG
>NC_051408.1:3893900-3893964 GCF_015228065.2 Penaeus monodon
ATCTTTACCATCTTTCCCCTAAGAAAAAGAGATTAAAACGTGAGAAAATATACATACTTTCTTT
>NC_051408.1:3894053-3894275 GCF_015228065.2 Penaeus monodon
GGAAGACGAAATAAAAGCAGTTTGCGCGGGACATCTAAACAGAAGAACTTTACAACGGTGCTCTCTTAAAGTATGTGCTTCGACCTAGCACGTTTGAATAATTGACCCCCTCGCTCCCATAAGGTCCATGCTGTGCTGTTTCTGAAGCCGTTTTCCGCTCGTATGCTTGCTTTACGTTCGGATCAATGGGGGGCAAAAGAGGGCTATTCCTTGCGAAATACC
>NC_051408.1:3894719-3894930 GCF_015228065.2 Penaeus monodon
CTATGTTTCTGACAACTGTTTTACTTATTGATTCATTTTTTTTTTTAAGAATAGCACCAGTTTCCTGCCTCAAGGTACAGGCAACGTTGATCACAGCTTTTCTTTTTTTTATCTTCTGATAATTTTGCAAACAACACAGTTCCGCTCGCACGCAGGGCAACTTTACACGGGAATCTTTTAATCTCAAATCAACACAACACCAAGCTATGAA
>NC_051408.1:3895151-3895256 GCF_015228065.2 Penaeus monodon
TTATTGAAATAGCTTATTATAAGTACATAAACGGGCTCTCCTTGCAACATGCTTAGTAAATTATTTAGGCTGCTGTGACTTTTTTGTTCGTACATTTTATATTGC
>NC_051408.1:3895509-3895749 GCF_015228065.2 Penaeus monodon
AAAATAAATCCCTGTTATTTTATAACTGGCTATTGTTGAACACTTGCCACATACTGCCATATTGATTGTGTCGTTGAAGCATCGTTATTAATCAGGAAAAGCGGCAAATTAACTCATCATAAGTATCATCTGATCTGGGCAGTCATGCTGTTTCATCATTTCACTTCAGTTGTGATCCATGATTTTCACAGTTTACTTGATAATCCGAATCTAAAATGGACAGTCATATTCCATAATGCT
>NC_051408.1:3895811-3896115 GCF_015228065.2 Penaeus monodon
TTTAAAGACTAACTTCTATAAACATACCTCGCTTTCTCTTCAAATATTTTTTTACATATTATATTTCATTATTTCGATCCACATTCATTTCATTCCACGTCATGAAACGGTCATGCAAGATCATGCAGATGTATAAACGCTCATGACTAACAATCTCAGCCAAACTTGCCCTTCCTTGAACACATCGAATTAAAACGTCAGACAGAGTAACACAATGAGAAAATTAATGAAGAAAATGACCTTAATTAAAAGAAATTAAGTCGATGACACGAAGAGGGACCAAAGCTTCTCTTGATATATATGA
>NC_051408.1:3896262-3896408 GCF_015228065.2 Penaeus monodon
GGGAAGGGGCGAGGGTAGGAAAATAGTAAACGGAGAGAGAGAGAGAGAGAGGGGGATAAGGAAATGGAGGTAAAGAAAGGGGAATGGAGAAAGAAAGAATGAAAGGAGAATACATATTATTGCAAGGAAAGGCAATGGTAAGGAAG
>NC_051408.1:3896741-3896941 GCF_015228065.2 Penaeus monodon
CCAGTGATTAAATACAGACAAATAATCATCATCAAATTAATGATAGATAAGATATACATTTATTGTTCAAACAGACTATAATCACAAGATATAAAACAGTAACTATAATTTTCTCAAACAACAAGTATAATTTACTGAACTACGACAAAATATAAACAAAACAATTGTAATCTAGAAATACAATAACCATAGAATACACA
>NC_051408.1:3897035-3897246 GCF_015228065.2 Penaeus monodon
TTCACAAAAAAGAAGCGTCATATACTATAGTTGATAATGTTTTGCCCCTTAAATGTTTACCACTAATTGCTGATGAAACAAAGAGAGAGATGAACAAAGGTCAGAGGTCAAAGAAACGATCCAGACAGGTCAAGGTGACGAAAAAAAAACTGAATTATGAAAGAAGAAAAGATGCTGAAATAGAAACGCAAAAAAATGTGTAAATTATTAG
>NC_051408.1:3897563-3897668 GCF_015228065.2 Penaeus monodon
TTCGTTACCTCTTTTAGTAAAGTTAAGAAGTAATGACTAAATGCTAGTTCTCTGTTCTCCTTCTATTTGTTCTCTCTTCAATAAAAAATATCCCCCCCCCAAAAA
>NC_051408.1:3897744-3898073 GCF_015228065.2 Penaeus monodon
ATAGATAAATAAAAAGGTAAACTGCATCATCCTAATTATCGACCACATAAACCGTTCTTTCAAAACCGCCTTTATAACGAGCGAACAAAAGGATGTTTTTCCCGTGTCTCGAGGCTATTGAAGGGAAAGTCGTGCCATATTTTCAAACATGCTTAAAACATGTTCCTAATCTGCATGTTTTTGTTTGTGCTTTTAAAAAGGAAGCTTCGTTGATTGTGGGGATTTTGTCTATTATCATTGTTATCATGTTTTCATGGTTACAGTTCTTACCATTCATAATAAAAAAAAATCATTCGTAGCATCGTTATAATCATTAATGACGTTGCTGC
>NC_051408.1:3898133-3898450 GCF_015228065.2 Penaeus monodon
AGCATTGTTTTTAGCAATATTTGGCATTTTGAGCGTTGATTATGATATTTAATGAGCATTACATATTGTGACGTTTTGTTAATTAGCGTCGATACTGTGACATTGATAATGCAATTACTGTTGATAAAGTAGAGGTTATGAAGGGTTAATTGTCAATTTTGGAATGTTCTCTTGACCATAATTGCATTATTTGTGATCATTATTATGCAATTATTGTTAATTACATAAATATGAATGGTCGTTGGTGAAACACTTATAATATTATTTTAGTGCATGATTGCATCAGCGTTCAGAAGTAATAAATAAGTAAAGAACGC
>NC_051408.1:3898513-3898584 GCF_015228065.2 Penaeus monodon
CATCCGCATACTTACGTACACACATGCATGTACAAAAACACATCAAACAAGCACACGCACACATTCCCAAT
>NC_051408.1:3898668-3898954 GCF_015228065.2 Penaeus monodon
GCTTGCCCGTATTATAAATCAGAGTTAACCACTAAGTGATAATAACCATCTATTCATTATTGACAAGAACCAATAATAATAAAGTACACGAGAACCCTGGGGGTCAGGAAGTACAGTGAAGTACATACATAATAACGAGGACTGACTTGAACGAGTACAAGAGCGTGGGGGTCGAGTGTTCCTTGAGAGTACAATGCAGATAGTAATAATTTTACGTAATTCGACATCTGGTAGCATCGACCGTAGAGTTTTTTCTCTCTTTATTTTCCTTTTTTTTGTATGCCTG
>NC_051408.1:3899551-3899621 GCF_015228065.2 Penaeus monodon
GGATGTATAAAAAGCAGCTTGTCTTCTACATTACCTTTGGTCGGGCCCCGTAGAGGACACTCCAGGCAAG
>NC_051408.1:3900875-3901268 GCF_015228065.2 Penaeus monodon
GACGGAGGGGAGGGTTTATAAGGAAAGAGAGTTTCGCGTGTCTATAAACCATTTAGCGGTTCTTGTATACCTTTAGCTTCCAACCGCAC
Source organism: Penaeus monodon (assembly GCF_015228065.2). Classification (NCBI taxonomy): domain Eukaryota; kingdom Metazoa; phylum Arthropoda; class Malacostraca; order Decapoda; family Penaeidae; genus Penaeus; species Penaeus monodon. The sequence goes on from NC_051408.1 coordinate 3,900,965, forward strand.
GAACGAGTGCGAGATAGAGTTCGAGAAGGTATTGTATCCCTTTTAAGAAGGTTTTAATGTGGAGTGACAGTCAGATGTATCTCTTTATTAGCCTTATAGGTTGGAATGCTGCGTGTTCATTGGTCGATCGCCATTTGTTTTGTTTTTCGCTCTTTTATCCATATTATTGTGTGATTCTTATTTTATTGTTATTATCATTACAATCTATCTCCTTGTCGTTGATGTTTTCATAAATGTCATTGTGAATGATAATACCATTTTCGTTTTTATTAACACTGACGTCATTATCATTAGCATTTTAACG
>NC_051408.1:3901397-3901542 GCF_015228065.2 Penaeus monodon
ACTCAAACTTTTCATTATCCTCTCTAGCTTTTTTTTCGTATCAAAATTAAGCTTTAATTCCTCTCTAATGAGGTGGTAAGTTGCTTTAAGCTGTGGACAGATACAAGCTTACAGCTAGTTATGATTATGATTACCGTCCTTATTC
>NC_051408.1:3901881-3902030 GCF_015228065.2 Penaeus monodon
TTGGTGCATATTTCACGCATACTTGATTTTTAAGATGGGTGATATCAGGGATATATTGCTGGTGATTTGCAATATTTTAGCATGCACTTACCCAAAATATCTCGCGAAATAGATCGAAGCAACTCATATGAATACCTTTACTCGTAAAC
>NC_051408.1:3902056-3902171 GCF_015228065.2 Penaeus monodon
TGAATAGACCAAAGTATAAATGATTATATATTTAGCTCATCATTCCCTTCTCTCCTGTTTCCATTAGCAAATAATGATTAAAAAAAATAATGATAACTAATCGCCTAGCTGTTCT
>NC_051408.1:3902990-3903263 GCF_015228065.2 Penaeus monodon
TCAATTGCTTTAATTAGTTAGAACTAAAAGTTTTTTTTAACTGAAGTAGTGGAAAATACCTTTTCAATCTTAATAATCTTTATACCGCGTGAATAAGTGAAGTTTCCCCAAGAGAACAGCTGTTTAATCAACATAAATCAACATGTCTCTTTCTTTCCTCTTGCAGGTATGTGGTCTTCGCCGAGGAAAATCGAGTCTTTGTTTCATCTTGAAAGAGGTAATGCAATTTTTTTTTTTGGGGGGGGAGGGTATAATCTCTTTCCTATACTATAT
>NC_051408.1:3904054-3904335 GCF_015228065.2 Penaeus monodon
TTTTTACTTTCATCCCTAAAACCTCGTCTTTCACCCTGATCTAAAAATAAAATTAGTTTTATTTTCATTTTTTTTTTTCATGAACATGTGTGTAAACAACAGGATGCGTTGCTTCATAACATACACTGTTATTGGAATACGTAATGACTGCTTGTTACTATAATTATTAGATGCACAGTGTTTCCCACCAGTAAAGTTAGAATGGCCTGTGAAATATTACTAATTATTTCAATTATCAATGTTCTATTTCTGTCGTTCAGTGTGATAGGTATTTTTTTTGC
>NC_051408.1:3904490-3905257 GCF_015228065.2 Penaeus monodon
CTATAAAGTGTATATATGTACGTGTGTGTGTTTCTACTATATTTTTTTTTCGGGTAATTATTTGATTTTTTTTCCGTTGTTATTGTTTTCTAGTCTTAATTTTCTTTATTATTTTATTGTCTAATACCTTCGTTTTTTGCTATTTTGTTTTAATTCTGTGTTATCAATCCATTTTCTTTTTTCTTCGTCATTACTTTTATTTTTCATTCGAATTTATTTCGTTCGTTTTCTGTTTTCTTCTTTATTTTCGTTCCTTGTTCTCTTATTTTCGTTCTTTGTCACAGAACAGATCGTTGGAATTATTTTGGACCAAATTATGCAATTTCTAAAAATAGCTGGACAATCAAAATAAAAAGAAAAAAATATATATTCTAATTTGGTTAAGTCTCAGAAATACGAGGTATTAACACACCTGGAAAAAAATAATAACCATTATAAAATTTTGTCATTCGTATCACAAGAAAGAAAGAAAAACAATAACAAACTTGAAAAAATATATATATATTAAAAACGAGACCTTTTTTTCGAAAGTGGGAAATGAATTAATAGATTTTCGGCAACTCAAATCATCATTAACGAACTCCATTACAGATCAAATGAAATGCCTTTTTTTCCCCTTTTTTCCTTTTTTTCTTTCTTTTTTCTCTTTTATTCTCTTTTTTTTTTAGACGGCCACCGAAGCTGAATTACCTTTGAAATATGCAAATTTGTACTTTGCTATTTACTCTTCTTTTATCATAATTTCCTTCTATCTATCAATATGCGCT
>NC_051408.1:3905643-3905802 GCF_015228065.2 Penaeus monodon
ACGGCGAGGGCGTCCAGAACACGGCATTTTGAGGGGAAGACCATCCCGTGATTTATGGACCCCCAGAAAGCATGAAGGAGTCAGGAAATGATCGAGGTCTTAGGACGCCGTGGGAGTCGCCATGCTTGCGTTTGGTGTGTCTGTGGGGGGGAGGGGGGA
>NC_051408.1:3906005-3906272 GCF_015228065.2 Penaeus monodon
TACCCCCTCCCCCCCCCACCCCCACCCCACCCTCACCCCCGCCCAACCCCCGCCCAACCCCCGCCCAACCCCCGCCCAACCCCTGACACCTAAAGCACAGCGTCCAACAGCTGTACCTGCGCTGCGCCATCCTTGACGACTGGCAGGTGCACACTTAAACTAGATTCGCCGGTACAGCTGCTGCGTCTCCTGTGCGATGGGCGTGAGATTGGTGGGCGTGAAAAGAATGATTTAGGTCCGTCGTGTACATCGAAGAGACGTGGGCGT
>NC_051408.1:3906456-3906586 GCF_015228065.2 Penaeus monodon
TGATGGGAAAAAAGATAATGGAACTGAGTGATGCGGTCATGACAAGGGTGATGATGATGATGACGAATAGATATTTTCTTTGGAAATATAGATTAATATATAAAGGAGCAATGTTAACTAAATCGCTTTC
>NC_051408.1:3906901-3907168 GCF_015228065.2 Penaeus monodon
AATGATATTCATTGAATAGCTTCCTTTAAGATTTTCGCCATTTTTCAGATGAGGATTTTGAGTTGAACCTTTGAATAACAACGCGGTGTGTAAATTTATTAATATTCAAATTACTGGTTCAGCATAGTGTGCATTGAAATATATATATATTTTGTATGATAATTTCATTCAGTCATCGTTGATTTGCAATGCTGTAGATACCCAGTCTATGTAATTTTTCATATTTCGAAATGTATATTTATGATAGTGATTCAGTTTCAGCGTCTT
>NC_051408.1:3907214-3907452 GCF_015228065.2 Penaeus monodon
TTATCATATTTTACGGTGATTTTGATATCGGCGTCAAGGCATAGCATACTTGATATTATAACTAGCTTATTAGTGCAATATTACAGCCACGTTGTGTATAAGCGTATGGTAATTTAAACGTCGGAAGGCACGGGTGCCGCCCCCCCTCAGCCCCCTCCCCTCCACCCGTATCATTCCTCCATCCCCATTTCTTCCCCAATAGGGATCCACTTCCCCCCTCCAACAATCCTCGACGATT
>NC_051408.1:3907542-3907783 GCF_015228065.2 Penaeus monodon
GTTGTCCCCCACTCCCCTCTTCAGATTTCTACGCCTCCCCAACATGTTTGTCCTCCACCCCCCCTCCCCCATCCTTCAAATCATTCTCCTCGCATTTTTATCATTTTTGTCTTCCACCCCCACCCCCACCTCCTATTGGACCTCCACCCCCTCCCAAATTATCCTCCACTTCCCCCCCCCACCTTAACCCCTCTGTCCTCCACCCCCCCCATCAAATTGTCCTCTTCGCCGCTCCCCCATC
>NC_051408.1:3907830-3907917 GCF_015228065.2 Penaeus monodon
AATTGTCCTCCTCACGCCCCCCCCATCCGCTCTCCCCCTCCCCCTCCCCCCTCCTCAAATTGTCCTCCTCACGCCCCCCCCATCCGT
>NC_051408.1:3907983-3908534 GCF_015228065.2 Penaeus monodon
TCTTCAAATTGTCCTCCTCACGCCTCCCCTTCCCTTTACTTTTTCTCGACAGTTGCATAATCAGTTCACGCTGAAGACTTTCTCCAACTTCTGCAGCCACCGGGGACTTACCTGTGTCCTTCTCCCCTCCCTCCCTTCTCCCTCCTCTCCCTCTCTTTCTCTACCTCCTCTCTTCCTCTCTCTCCCTTCCTCTATTTCTCTCCCGTCCCTCTCTCGCTCCCCTCTCTCCCTTCTCTCTTTCTCTCTTTTCCTTTTCTCTCCGTCTCTCCCCTCTCTCTCCCTCTCTTCCTTCTCTCCGTCTCTCTCTTCCTTCCCCCTCTCTCCCTTCATTCTCTTGCTCTCCTTTCCTTCTCTCCCTCTTTCCCTGTCCCCTCCCTCCCTAATCCCTTTTCCTCTCCCCTCTCCCTTCCCTCTTATCTTTCCCTCTCCCTCTCCTCTCCCTTCTCTCTCTCCCTTCCGTACCCCCGTCCCTCTAACCCCCCTCCTCCCCCTCCCCCAATCACGATCTTAGAGGCTGAAGCAAATATGGAGTAATTAAATAAGATCCTCTC
>NC_051408.1:3908582-3909236 GCF_015228065.2 Penaeus monodon
ATAACCTCTTCCCCTCCTCCTCCCTCCCTTCCCCCTCCCCCATAGCCTCTTCCCCTCCTCCTCCCTCCCTTCCCCCTCCCCCATAGCCTCTTCCCCTCCTCCTCCCTCCCTTCTCCTTTCCCTCTCCCTTAAACGTAGCTCCTCCTTCCCCCACCCCGTTTCCTCCTCCTTCCCCCCCACCCCGCCCCTCCTTCCCCCTCCTCCCCCCTCCTCCCCCCACCCCGTTTCCTCCTCCTTCCCCCTCCCCCCGCCCCTCCTTCCCCCTCCTCCCCCCTCCTCCCCCCACCCCGTTTCCCCCCCTCCTTCCCCCTCCCCCCGCCCCTCCTTCCCCTCCTCCCCTCCTCCCCCCACCCCGTTTCCTCCTCCTTCCCCCTCCCCCCCCCCCTCCTTTTCCCCCCCCTCCCCCCTCCTCCCCCCACCCCGTTTTCCTCCTCCTTCCCCCTCCCCCCGCCCCTCCCCTTTCCCCCCCCGCCCCCCTCCTCCCCCCACCCCGTTTCCTCCTCCTTCCCCCTCCCCCCGCCCCTTCTTCCCCCTCCTCCCCCCTCCTCCCCCCACCCTTCCCCCAAGCGAAGAGAAGAGGCAGCTGGAACGTATGGCCGAGGAGACTTAAAGGAGATAATTTAGGCGCGTCCGTTGTTGCCAGTGCCGGGGGAG
>NC_051408.1:3910827-3911134 GCF_015228065.2 Penaeus monodon
CATCATCAACACAAACAAAAAACGCAGCGATCAACAGACCACAAACAAGCCAAACGCGACACATCAGACATGCAAAACAAACGCGCATCATACATAACACAAACAAACCATAGCGACACATCATCGACACACAAAGAACGCGCGATTAAGCACTCAACGCAACCTGCAGACTACTAATGACGAACACTGACACCATCCTCAGACACTCATCTAACCTTACCACACTTTGCTTCGCTGTCAGTTTCCCATCCTGCGAGCTGAGGCGGTTAGACTTAGTGCAGCTTCCGGCTCATTAACTTCAGCTCTG
>NC_051408.1:3911464-3911632 GCF_015228065.2 Penaeus monodon
CATAAATTAACCATAAATTAACCGGGAAGAACATAATTAACATAATTTCAAAGCAAATTCACTCTGGTCCTACAGTTCTTTATCTGTATAAAGTTGGACGAAGAAATTTTAAAAAAAAATATTAGAAAAAAAAAAATTCGTAGAGATCGAAAAATCATTCAGTAATGA
>NC_051408.1:3911676-3911862 GCF_015228065.2 Penaeus monodon
TCCAGAAGAGAGAAATGGGAAAGAAAAAATATAGAATATGTTATGGGAAAAAAAATAAATCAAAATGAAAGAAAAAATGCCAGAAAATGAGAAATAGTAGGAAACAAAACAAAAAAAAAACAAAAAAAAATAGACAGAATCAACAATAAACGAAAACACATGAAAAATAAACAAAACAGGGATCAA
>NC_051408.1:3911938-3912191 GCF_015228065.2 Penaeus monodon
AAACAGGAAAAAAATATTTTAAGAATCCACAAAAAATTACGCAACCACACAAATCTCCCCCCCAGAAGAAAATCGAAGGAAAAAAGCTTTCGCAGTACAGCCGAGGCGCGATCCACCTTGGCGCCTCACCTGTGACATTACAAACGGCGCCCCAGACAAGAGCTGCGCGGGCCTGGGAACCTCTCCTTCGGGGAAAGAATCATAAGGAGATTTCCTCCGGGAGGTGCATTTATCAGATCAAGTGCGGGAAAAG
>NC_051408.1:3912881-3913023 GCF_015228065.2 Penaeus monodon
CCGCAAAATTACATAGAAATTGCACAAGGAATCATGTGGATTACATCCGAAGAAAAAGCTCAGAATAGGAGTCGTAATAAAATATTCAACAACAGTAAACCTGCCACTTGGAAGATTACTTTGCTAGATACCGGATATGCTG
>NC_051408.1:3913664-3913820 GCF_015228065.2 Penaeus monodon
TGCAACCCCCCCCCCCCCGTGTCTCCCTTCATCTCCGTGTTTTGTATATAATGCACTTGCAATTCTCTCCCGCTCCCTCGCATCAACCTCCCCAGGCACTTGCTGGCTCTCACTCACTGGCACTCCCAATCCGCTCCGGGTGTCTGTGTGATGGCA
>NC_051408.1:3914644-3915003 GCF_015228065.2 Penaeus monodon
GAGGTATAGGGGGAGCTTAGATCCTTTCACACTAGTGGATTTGCCCTCCCCCCCATTGTCCACACCTGCTGACGTTCATGTGCGCATACATAAACCTACATGTAAGCTTATTGCGTGTACGTGTAAGCCCGTACGGAGATGTTCTTGCAGACAAATAGATGCATGCGAGTGTGAGCATGCAAGCACAAAAGCTTGCATAAAACAAATGGAGAAATGGAATACATATGCGGGAACAGAGATATGAAGGCACGCACATGAATATACGCACATGTAAACATGTAGATGTGTATAAATATACGTACAAATGATATACAAGAGCATATACACATTAGCAAAAAAAAAACACACTTACGCATAGG
>NC_051408.1:3915127-3915291 GCF_015228065.2 Penaeus monodon
GCCATAGCAAAATCTCCCCCTCACCTCACCTTTCCACTATCCTCTACCCCCACCCACCTCATCCCCACGCCCACACAGATGCCGCCCACTCCTCCACCCACCTTCAACACCCCCGCATGTCAGCTCTCCCCCCCCCTCATCCACCAAACCTCCCCCCCATATCA
>NC_051408.1:3915487-3915905 GCF_015228065.2 Penaeus monodon
TTTTTTTTTTAATGATAATAAAAAAAGAGAGAAAAACGGACAAAATAAAACGAGTGCCGGGCTTAATCAGCGCCTTTGACCAGGACCTCGGAAGGGTATGCAATATCGCTTAATTGTGTGTGGAATTTATATCTCTGTTGAATGTCAGAATTTTTAATGCCTGTTGACGCTCTCTCGATGAACTTTGGTCTTTTGCGAAATAAATATTTTGCGGAATTCTGGCCCGGGTCTTCAGAGGGGATTTTTTTTTTCTTTGCTTTTTTTTATATTTGTTTTGGTTTGATTTGATCTGATTTTTATGTTATTGTTTTTTTTCCTGGTTTTATGTCTTTCTTGTCATTTTGATTTTCTTTCATTTGTGTGTTGTTGTTTTTTCTTTTTTATTCGTATTTCTAAGATCTGATATTCGTTCTTTCCT
>NC_051408.1:3916333-3916461 GCF_015228065.2 Penaeus monodon
TCCTCTTATCATCACAGTGTTTATTCTGCTTTATGTTATAATAACTTATAACGCACATCCTCCCTCTATATCAATATTTGGAGCGACAGTTTAAGAGAACATTAATCTTAAAACCCTTTAACGTAATC
>NC_051408.1:3916568-3917060 GCF_015228065.2 Penaeus monodon
AGTTCGTACAGAAAATTAGTTACGTTGAATATTTTGACGATAAATATGGTAAACTTTTTTCCTAGTTTAATATCATATCTATTACAAATATAGATATCATATGTTGTGCTTTTCCGATCTATCAAATAGCAATAGTATAATAGCAAAGGTTTCATTGTTTAACACTACATGTCATTTATAAAAGATGTAAGTATACATATTCACAAAATTCACAAAAAAATGTCTTCCCAATAATAATAACCAAATAATGAAAAACAGTTCATGAACATTTTAGTCATAACAATATCGCTTTATTTACGTGATTTTTTTATTTTTGTGTGATCAATTAAGGTCATTTTTATTTTTGTGTGATCGATTAAGGTCATTTTAAAACCTTATAAACATGGTCTTGATTATGAGGATGACAGCTATCTCGGAAATTATTTATAGAATTAAGAAATAAGTGGTGTATTAGATATATTTTTCGTTATTTTTATATGATATGCAAGGGTG
>NC_051408.1:3917538-3917784 GCF_015228065.2 Penaeus monodon
CTAAACAGTAACCCGTACAAAGGAAACGCAAATTCAGTGACCTGTACCCTTATGCCGCTACAGTACGAAGTGGTTATATCGGCCCTGTCTATGTGCCAACACGTCCATGAGATGTGGTCTCCCAACGAGCTCCTTTGGACCTGCGGGAAGGGGGTAAATTTGGCCTCGAAGGACAAATGTTCACTTTACGATGTGGTGGTATTTGCATGTCCGGCAGGGGGGGGAGGGGAGGGGTCAAGGGATGGG
>NC_051408.1:3918102-3918207 GCF_015228065.2 Penaeus monodon
GTTCTGCAAAGGTAAAATGTCTTTCTAGGAGAGAGTTAAGAGATAGAGGGAGACTGTAATGTGAAATTCAAATTCCTTCGCATTTTCCCCTTGTCGCACCTGTTA
>NC_051408.1:3918815-3918923 GCF_015228065.2 Penaeus monodon
AAATCAGCCTTGATGTCACTTTCTTTCCTTTCCTTAAATATATATTTATAAATTCTTCTTGAATAATGCAATGTCTTCTTTATATTACATTTTCTGATGAGTGTGTGT
>NC_051408.1:3919396-3919496 GCF_015228065.2 Penaeus monodon
ATTATAAAAAACATTCTGGCTGAGCGACTCACTTCACTTAACTATTGACATATTGAAGATGGAAAATATTTTACAGTTAGTTATATTCCTTGAGTAATCC
>NC_051408.1:3919789-3919898 GCF_015228065.2 Penaeus monodon
GTAAAAATACAAGAACGAACACTTTAGAAAACTGAAAAATTATATTAAAAAAATACATGAATATTTCTTCTAGCTTTGAAAGGTTAAGATATATAGTCAATACACTTTT
>NC_051408.1:3920563-3920743 GCF_015228065.2 Penaeus monodon
ATCTCTCTTTCCAAGATTTGTTTACAAGAAATTCTGTATGCAAACGAGCATCCATTTTGCAAATTTTGAAAATAATAAAATCAAAGAAACAAATAAAAGCAACTGCAAAAAAATAGTAATATAGATGTGTAAAAACAGAAAATAAAAAAGAAATAGATAGAAATAATAGATTTGTTTGTC
>NC_051408.1:3920884-3920955 GCF_015228065.2 Penaeus monodon
GTTTGTTCTTAATCCAATGGACAAAAAAAACAATGATTACTCCAGATATTCTTCAGTTCGTGACAGAGCAA
>NC_051408.1:3921003-3921086 GCF_015228065.2 Penaeus monodon
GAGATACAAAGCCGTTTCTTTTTCCTTCAACTTTTTTTTTCTTGTTTTTGAGATTGGAAGATAACGAGATAAAATAACCTTTG
>NC_051408.1:3921369-3921536 GCF_015228065.2 Penaeus monodon
GAACAGGAGAGAAAACAAAATAGATAAGATAAAGGAGGGATTCGAACACGTGGCTTCGTCTTTGACTTTACGCCTCTATTGATTTTACTTCGCAGGTCATTAACAACCCTCCCCCCCCCCTCCTTGGATCTCCCTCTCTGCCTCTTCTCCTCTCTGTGTTTTATATT
>NC_051408.1:3921768-3921969 GCF_015228065.2 Penaeus monodon
TTCACTCCTTCCTTTCCTCCCCCCCCCCCAAGGTCACGACGATCGAGGTCACCGCCTTAGGCTTCCCCGGTCTTCGGAAAGTTTATCGTAAAGTTCAGCATCGATTTTGTATTACTGACCTAAGGACGACTTTTCTCTATTATGGCGTTGGATGAATATACGTAAATAGACAAATACGCTCATTCACAATATGTGCAATCG
>NC_051408.1:3922235-3922537 GCF_015228065.2 Penaeus monodon
GCCTCTGTATAAGGTATACATTTACCATCCATAAAAATACAAAGCTTCCCGGCACTAAATTCCTCACACTGAAGGCCCATCCAGAGCCTGAAGCTGGAGTGTCATGCTTCAGAATCCAAGCAGATTTGAGGAGCAGGTCACTCTAATGATGCCTTTTGCTCCGGAGAGAAAGAGATGATCCGGGAGAGAGGAGGCGATTCAGCCTAAAATTAAAGATTGGGGAGGGATGAGGATGAGGATTATTTTAATCGTTATTGTGTGTTTCGTATTAGCGCTTGTTTGTATTCTTTCTGGATATGATT
>NC_051408.1:3922566-3922663 GCF_015228065.2 Penaeus monodon
TGCGATGTTGGTTTGATTGATGCTGTGTCTGTCTGTTTGTCTGGCATCAGCCTCATCGTTATCTTCATCATTTTTGCTTTAATCATCAATATCGCCG
>NC_051408.1:3923173-3923436 GCF_015228065.2 Penaeus monodon
ATTAGGGCTCTGTTAAACTGATTATAACAAACTTCACTAACCAGCTGCGGGTGAGGCTAACGGAGTCGAAGAACTGCCCCTCCCCCCCCCCTCCTTTTTTGGGGGGGGGGGAGGGGGGTATTCTTTTTACGTTCACTTTGACGTATTTCTAAAAGTTTCGGATTTTCTTACGAGTGTGAGGTTTAAGGAAAAAAAAAAGTGAAAATAAAATTTTTAAAAAAATAATAAAAGGGATTAGTGAAAAGATTAAAATTAGAGGAGAT
>NC_051408.1:3923549-3923617 GCF_015228065.2 Penaeus monodon
GCTTCAAGTCTTTGTCGGAAGACATAAATATGCGGGGATTTTTTTATATAGTGGTGTGAGTTTTAGTT
>NC_051408.1:3923687-3923809 GCF_015228065.2 Penaeus monodon
TGTTTGTTGTGTTTTGTTGTTTGGCTTGTTTGTTGTTGTGTTTGGTTTGTTGTTTGTGTTTGTTTTTTGTGTTTTTGTGTGTTTGTTTTGGTGTTTGTGGAGTGTGGGGGTGTTTTGTATTA
>NC_051408.1:3924327-3924610 GCF_015228065.2 Penaeus monodon
CAAAGATACAGTCACTGCTAGCGTACTGACCCAAATGTGGCTGAGTGAGAATATATTAAAATAGACCCTTTGATGACTGTTTCACGTGAAGAAGAAGAAAAAAGATAAAGAGTAACGGGAAAGAAAGAATGAGTCTTAGAGCTCCACGATACAGACTGCGGTTTCAGAAACAGTGACGTCGGGAGAATGACTGATTTTTTTTTTCTCTCTCTCTCTTTTTTTGTGAATTCTCGAAAGCTCGCGCATATCTTTTCCGCCTACGTATGTGATGATGGTTGTTGTA
>NC_051408.1:3924875-3925126 GCF_015228065.2 Penaeus monodon
GATAAACAAATAAAAAGACATATAAACAGACAGACAAATCAACAGACACTTTTTTCCAGACACCCCAGTTCCTTTAAGACCTCAACTCTAACGATATAATGTGATGAAGAAACTATTACCTTTTTTGAGACGATTTTCACTCAATAAAAAGAAAAAGAAAAAATGGGAGATGGCGCTGTTATCCAAAAAATAATTTAAATCCTTCTTATTGGTGGATAAAAAATAAAAAAATAAATATTTATGAAAGAAAA
>NC_051408.1:3925288-3925768 GCF_015228065.2 Penaeus monodon
TGCACCGGAATATGTATTTTTTTATCACAAATATCAACATATCAGTATGATATATTACAAAGGCAAAATCAAACTCACTGGTGCTTCAGTGATTGGCATTTTCGAGCAAGATAATGATGACTATTTCCACTTTTTTATTTTATACTCCTGCAGATATACCTTATTAACGAAATTCCGGATATTGATAATCTCAGTTCTAAAACACACACCTATGATATGATAATGTATATAACGGTATCATTTACGATACAAACAACTTAAAACGGACGATGCTATAGATGAAAATAATCGTATTCTTGTTAACATTATAACAAATCTATATACCGTATCGTTCTGCCAGCTGTTTTCCGACATCAATAGATTTCCATCAACCTTGATTGCAAATAAAACGAGATCTTTTTTCCCGGTTTCTACAAGAAATCCAGACAAGGCAAAAGCAAAACGAACTGACTAAGGAAAATTTGTCATATTCCCAGAATA
>NC_051408.1:3926592-3927514 GCF_015228065.2 Penaeus monodon
ACGCCCACTAGCCTTTCCTTCTGTCCCCGCCACGCCCACTACCGACTCCTTCCCTCGCCGCCCACAGCCTTGCCCCTTCCATCCCCCCACGCCCATATCGACCCTGTCCCCGCCACGCCACTATCCTCTCCTGCCTCGCCACGCCCACTGCCTTTCCCTCCCCGCCCCCCCACGCCCTTTCCCTCCCCCAACCCCTGCTCTTCCCCCCCCGCCACGCCCATCACCGACCACCCCACTACCCCGACGCCCAGCAACCTTCTCCACCCCACGCCCCCACGCCCCCATCTCCTTACCCCCACCCCTGTCTCCCATCACCCACAGCCCCACTTAACCATTCCCCCCCCCCCCGACCCACCCCAACCCTACCCCCCCTCACACGCCCTTCCCCCCACCCCCAACCCCATCCACGCCCACCCACGCCCTTCCCCCCCAACCCCCCTCCCCCCCCTCCCCTCCCACGCCCATTCCCCCCACCCCAACCCTTCTCTTCCCCCCCCCCACGCCCGCACGCCCATCACCCCACCCCACCCCCACCCCCAACACCTCTCTTCCCCACTCCCCACGCCCGCACGCCCATTTCCCTCCCCACCCCGAACCCCTCCCCCCACGCCCCACGCCCATCCCCCCCACCCCCACCCCTCTCTTCCCCACCCACGCCCGCACGCCCATTCCCCCCCACCCCCCACCCCTCTCCTCCCCACCCGTATCCCACGCCCATGCACATTAAGGGGCTGATTACCCTACCACCTCGAAGGCATCACCCGGACGACCACCGTTTGATCCGCGCTCATCAAAGGTTCAAATTTCTGGAGGAATTTTCAGCCGACGGATGAACGTGACCCGGCGAGGTGTGTTCCTCCTGACTGACACCCCCCCCCCCCCTATCCACGCCCTTAGCCTTCTTCTTTTTCCCCTTTTTTTC
>NC_051408.1:3927914-3928013 GCF_015228065.2 Penaeus monodon
CGGCACGCTATTTTATTTTCTATTATCTTTTAAATCTATTTATTTATAATTTTATCTCCATTTCGGCAAAGGGGAAAATAACAAGTATTTTATTTGAAC
>NC_051408.1:3928376-3928549 GCF_015228065.2 Penaeus monodon
TTATCCTCTTCCTTCTTTCCATAATTTCTTATACATTCAACTTTTCTTTCTTCTCTCAATCAACATTACGTTTATCCTACTCATTTAGGCGAGGGATTAAGCTAATGTCTATTCCGTTGTGAACAAAACCAGGTCACACACAGACAGTACAAACAGGTAGATATATATGTAAA
>NC_051408.1:3928711-3929382 GCF_015228065.2 Penaeus monodon
TATCACATAGGAGATATCATACAAAACTAACATGTACTAATACAAATGAGATCAATTGAAGGTGACGGAATAAGTCTGGATAAAGCCAGTGCTAGACATATCTGAATACTTCATGAAATATAAAGTGTCCTGACGGCGAATACTTCATAGGTAATGGGTCTTTCTCTTTAAATGAGAGGAAGGGAAGAAGAGGAGCGAGGTGAAAGTAGGGAGGGACGAGGGAGAGGAAGAGAGAGGTGGAAAGGTGGGAGGGAGGTGAAGGGAGAGAGGATAGGGATAAGGTGCGAAGGGAGGGAGAGGGAAGGAGGAGGTTGAGAGTAAGGCGGAGAGACAGGAAAGGAAGGGAGTAAGAAATAATGGAGGGAAATGACAAGAAAACTCGCGATAACATATCGGAGACAAATGAAGGAGGGATATAAGTGAATGAGAGAAAGCAGAATGGAGGAGATGTGCAATAACAACATGAGGGCAGAAGTAGATAGACTCCGATAAAGGAAAGTCGAGTAGGGAGAGAGTGGATTAAGGAAGTGGAGTAAGTGTAAGTGAGAGGGGAGAGAATAGCCGTTGGATAAAGCCAGTGCTAGAACATATTCTGTAATATTCAGTGAAAGTATGAAAGTGTCTGTGCGGTGGGCGATACTTTCATAGGTAATGGGTCTTTGTCTTTTAAT
>NC_051408.1:3929950-3930115 GCF_015228065.2 Penaeus monodon
CATCCCAATAAATCAATAAGGGTTGCCAAGCCGTATGATATTCGCAAAACCCAGAATTTATGCAACATGAGAAAAAAAAATGAAAATGGGAATGAAAATTGCAACATTACAGACAAAATGAGAAATTTTCATAGATTTTTCTCTCTCGCCTTTTCCCCTCGATCA
>NC_051408.1:3930189-3930436 GCF_015228065.2 Penaeus monodon
CTATCAACCCTTACCTTATTCTCTCACTCAATCATCTCTCCCCCCCCCCTCACCCTCATCCTGATCATCCTTACCTCCTCCTCCCTACCCCCCCCACCCGGTCTTCTCCCCCCCCCCTCACCTTCGCCTTCAACCCCTCCTCCTCCTCCCACCCACCCTTACCCCCTCCTCCCATCCTTACCCCCTCCCCCCTCCCCCTCCCCCCTCACCCCTCCCTTCCTTCTCCTTCCCTCTTCTTTATCACACG
>NC_051408.1:3930733-3931119 GCF_015228065.2 Penaeus monodon
TCAAAGGAAAGGACACGTTTCTCATCGAAGTCTCGGGGTATCTTTGTGTCGAGCGATCGCGGGGGACGTAATGAGCCTAGTCCTCGATTCGTCTAATTAAGGAAAATGAAGCAAGTGATTCCGGAACACCGAAGGACGATGTTTCATTTCTGTGAATCAATTGTTTCTCTTACCTTTTTTTTCCTTGTTTTCGCTTCCCATTTCTATCTTTTCTTTTCTTTTTTTTCTTTTCGTTTTCGTCTTTTTTCTCTCTCTCTCTTTCGTTTTCGTCTTTTTTTCTTTTCTGTCTTTCTTTCGTTTTCGTCTTTTTTCTTCGTTTTTGTCTTTCTTTCGTTTTGTCTTATTTTTCGTCTTTTTTCCTATTTTCTTTCTCTGTGTTCTGAGTA
>NC_051408.1:3931814-3931967 GCF_015228065.2 Penaeus monodon
ACGTATGTATGTACGTATTCCCATGGGCGTATGGAAAAAAGTAAATATCTCACCGAACGAGATTAAATGAAATTATCCGAAATAGAGACATTGGGAGGAGGGGGAAGCGAGTAATGGGGAATAAAATATAATGAGGAAGAACAGAGAAAGATT
>NC_051408.1:3932493-3934673 GCF_015228065.2 Penaeus monodon
AGTGAAGGGAATCTAATTATTGCCATGTTATATTCTATAATTGTTAAAAGGATTAATTTCGGTATCTTGTGTGTGTGGGGGGGGTGGGTGGTGTTTGTGTGTGTGGGGGGGGGGTGTTTGTGTGTGTGTGTGGGGGGGGTTGTGTGTGTTTGTGTGTGTGTGTGGGTGGGGTTGTGTGTGTTTGTGCAGTGATGGGGGGGGGGTGTTTCTGTGTGTAGAGGAGGGTATTAATGTGTATTAGTGATGATGTGTGGGGGGGTTAGTGTGTGTGTTGTGGGTGGTGGGAGTGATTTAAGCTTTTTTGTAGGAGGGGGTAGTGTTTTGGTTTAAGAGGAAAAAAAATGAGATATAGTAGTTATGTGTAGTGGGGGGGTGGGGTTGTGTGTGTTTTTGTGGGGGGGGAGGGTGTTTGTGTGTGTGTGGGGGGATATTGTGTTGTTAAGTGTGTGGAGGGGGATGTGTGTTTCGTGTGTGTGAGGGGCTAGTGTGTTTGTGTGTGTGGGAGGGGGGGGGTGTTAGTGTGTGTGTGGGGGGGGTGTGAAATATAGTGTGTTGTTATGGAAGGGGTATAGTAGTTTGTGTTGTGTAGGGGGAATTGTGATTGTTGTGTGTGCGGGGGGGGTTAAAAATCTTGTGTAGGGGGAGTTGTATTAGTGTGTGGGGGGGGTTGTAAATGTATTGTGTGTGGGGCGGTTGTGTTGTTTGTGTTGGGGGGGTTGTGTTTTGTTGTGTGGGGGGGGGGGGGGTCTGAGATGAAAAGTCGTGTGCGTATGGGTTAGTGTGTGTGGGGGGTTGTGGGTTTGTGTCGTGTGTGGGGGGGGTTGTGTGTTTTGTGTGTGTTGGGGGGGGGGTTGTGTGTGTTTGTGTGTGTGTGGGGGGGGGGGGGGGTTTTGTGTTGTGTTTGTGTTTGTGGGGTGTGTGTGTGGTGGTGTGTGTGTGTGGTGAGTGTGTGTGTGTGTGTTGTTTTTTGTGTTGTGTGTGTTTGTTTTTTTGTTTGTTGTGTGTGTGTGTGTTGTGTGTTGGTGTGTGTGTGGTGGTGGGGTGGGGGGTGTGGTGTGGTTGTGTGTGTGTTTTGTGGGGGTGTGTGTGTGGTGTTTGTGTGTTTGTGTGTGTGTGTGTGTTGTGTGTGTGGTGTTTGGTGTGTGTTTTGTGTTGTGTGTGTTTGGTTTGGGTTTTGTTTGTGTTTTTTTGTGTGTTTTGTTCTTGTGTGATTTGTGAGTGTGTTAAAGGTTTTAAGGTTTTCTTCAAAGAGTAACAGTAGATTTGTAATGAAAAACAAAAGTTTATATGTAAAAATTAACTGTCGGTTTAGTTTATGTTAAAAGGATTTGACCACTTACGCAGCTAAAATGTTTGTTCTACAAAAAATTTAAATAAAAGAGGGGTAAAAAAACAATTAGATAAAAAATGCAATAAATATCGTTTTAGTATGCAAACAAAGAATTTAAACTTTCATTTACAAGCAAACTAAATTTAAAATTTTGTTTAACTTCAAAAAACACATAAAAAAATTTTTTAGTAACTAAAAATAAATAAAATGTTTTTACTAAACAAACAGAACAAATCAAAGGATGTTATCTAACTACACACAGCCAAATCAAATAAATTTTTCTAACTAAACAAAAAACCCAATCAAATTTAAATTTTTTACAACAAAACCACAATTTAAATAGGGTGTTTATAACTACAACAAAAAGAACACAAAACAATAGATGTTTATCTAACTACAAACAAACAGAACCACTTGTTAACCACAAACGCATTCAAATATAACCTTGTTTAGCTAAAAACGCAACCAAAATCAAACCACTTGTGAACCTTGATATATAACAGTTCACTTAACGGGTATCATAACCACTTTGCAAATCTGACAGAAAGAAAAGCTCGATTCCGTAATGAGCTTAGAACATCATTAGCTAATTTGGTAAATAGATAGCGTCAGGATGCATAAAAGACGATTATGTAACCCAATGTTAATGAAAGTATTGACGAGAATGAAAATAGTAGTATAGCTTCACAGACGGGAATAAAAATACTGCATTACGTATTCTGATATCGGATCAACTGAGGATTAATATGCTTTTATCACAAAGTCAAAGCTTCACGTGAAAATGGATTAAGAGGAAAAATACGAATGGGAGGACGGGGAAGAGAGATGTAGAGGTTGATGTAGAGAAATG
>NC_051408.1:3934695-3935348 GCF_015228065.2 Penaeus monodon
CGGATTTCAGATACTTTGCCAAAGAGCAATGCAACATCGAAGCAGACAGTCAACAGACCTTTATGACAACCCATCTGAAATCTCTCTTGAAGCGCATCACATGTCCCAATCAACAGCATTTCTAACAGGCTATCTATCAGTCCTCCTGAAAACTATACTAGTCTATCTGACAAGCTATCTAACAGCCATAGCGCAAGTCTTCCTAACAACCCCCATTGACAGCCAATCTGATAGCCCTTCAAACAAACAGCCCTTATTGACAACCACTTTGACAGTCCTCCTGACAACCCAACAGCCATCCCTGACAGCCATTCCTTGACAGCCTTCCTTGGCAACCCATTTAACATCCTTCCTCGACAGCCCTCCTTCCTGACAGCTTCACTGGCCAGTTTCCTGACAGGCAGCAGGGCAGGCCAAATCACTTAGTGACAGAGCTAAGTGTCCCCCGGGTGAGATAACAGCTGGTAATCCTCCTAATGACCTAAGCTCAGGAGTCGTCCTCGAGTCAGCGTGAGGATAACTGCTGCCAATTTTGTTCTTAATCCTCTAATGTACTGCCGGAGTAAATTTTTGTCCAGGCGGGGATTTATTTGAGGGGTTTGTGAAGTTGGGGATAAGGGGGGAGGGGGTTACAGGAAAGGGGTGGGGCCGTG
>NC_051408.1:3935723-3935838 GCF_015228065.2 Penaeus monodon
CTTAATAGAATTGAAGTGATGGATAAAACTAACAGAGAAGTACACAACGATCAAACCGGGAGATAAAGGATTAAGAATAACCAAGTTGGATTTAAAACAACAGAGGGATTTCGGA
>NC_051408.1:3935928-3936347 GCF_015228065.2 Penaeus monodon
TCCTGTTGGGATTATATATATAAAACAAATCATTGACAGCCTTTTGGGGATTTTCTTTGGAGAGGGATTTCTGAACAGTTGAGAAATTAGTGATTGTCATGTGGGATTATAACATGGAAAAGATTACTTGGCAAGAGGAATAGGTGATTACAAGGGATGAACAGAATAGGGGGATTACTGAGCAGAAGTAGAATTACTGACAGCTATTTGGGATTTAAAGAAGAGAGGGATTACTAAAGGGATTATAAATTATGACAGCCATTTGGGATTTAAAGAAAAGAGGAATTACAGGAAAATGCAAAAAAAAAAGGTAAAAGAAACGCGAAAGAATTTAATTTTTCAAATTTGTTGATTAATGGAGAATATGAAACATTAGGGAAAAAAATGACACTGAAACCTGGCGGGTAAATGGATGCGCC
>NC_051408.1:3936763-3936917 GCF_015228065.2 Penaeus monodon
GGTTACTTAAGAGCGAAAAACGTAATAATAAGACAAATGGCCCTTTGACATTCAAGGTAAAAATATTACGGGCTAACGAGGGAGCAAATTCATCTTCCAGGAGACACAATTTCACTCTATCTGTCGCCTTGGAGTGGATTTTAATAAAATATAT
>NC_051408.1:3937201-3937751 GCF_015228065.2 Penaeus monodon
GACATGCGTTTAGCCTGTACATGCCTGACCACCATATTCTAAAAAAAAGAAAAACTCTTCATATATACATTTCACTCTACATTTCTATCCATCCATTTCTCATTATGCTCTGAACTCTTTCTATGCCTCTAAAAGAAAAAGAAAACTCACGGAAAAGAAAACTCACGGAAAAGAAAACGCACGGAAAAGAAAACTCACGGAAAAGAAAACTCACGAAAAAGAAAACGCACGGAAAAGAAAACTCACGGAAAAGAAAACTCATGGAACAGAAAACTCACGAAAAGGGAGGAAAACTCACGAAAACGAAAAGAAAACTCACGAAAAAGAAAACTCACGAAAAGGGAGGAAAACTCACGAAAAAGAAAACTCACGAAAAGGGAGGAAAACTCACGAAAACGAAAAGACCTCCCAAGACGCTGATCCACCAAAGGTACATCACTCATGAGTCAGAGTGAAAGCCCACCGTGAATATTTCATGAAAGGAGTGTCACCATAATTATTAATGGGACTCTCTTCTTTGTCATTATAAGTAAGCCGGGGTCGTTAGGTC
>NC_051408.1:3937948-3938082 GCF_015228065.2 Penaeus monodon
CATCTACCTGAGTCTTCATACATCGTTAACAATTTTATCATCTCTATAAAGTGATGTAAAAACGCAACATATAAAAACTGTTTAAGAAAGTACACGTGCCTTCCATCAGTATGCTGTAACCTGGACGCTGTGAC
>NC_051408.1:3938395-3938538 GCF_015228065.2 Penaeus monodon
AGGTTACTTAAGAGCGTAAACGTAATAATAAGACAAATGGCCCTTTGACATTCAAGGTAAAAATATTACGGGCTAACGAGGGAGCAAATTCATCTTCCAGGAGACACAATTTCACTCTATCTGTCGCCTTGGAGTGGATTTTA
>NC_051408.1:3938995-3939560 GCF_015228065.2 Penaeus monodon
ACGTGTTTACTAAGCGATTATATATGTTTGACATGCGTTTAGCCTATACATGCCTGACCACCATATTCTAAAAAAAAGAAAAAAAACTCTTCATATAGACATTTCACTCTACATTTCTATCCATCCATTCCTCATTATCCTTTGAACTTTCTCTATGCCTCTAAAAGAAAAAGAAAACTCACGGAAAAGAAAACTCACGAAAAAGAAAACTCATGGAACAGAAAACTCACGAATGATAAAACTCACAAAAAAGAAAGAAAACAGGAAAAAAATAAACTCACGAAAAAAAAAAAAACTCACGAAAAAGAAAACTCACGAAAAGAAAAAAAAAAAACTCACGAAAAAGAAAACTCACGAAAAAGAAAACTCCCGAAAAAGGAGGAAAACTCACGAAAACGAAAAGAGAAAACTCCAGAGCATCTCCCAAGACGCTGATCCACCAAAGGTACATCACTCATGAGTCAGAGTGAAAGCCCATCATGAATATTTCATGAAAGGAGTGTCACCATAATTATTAATAGGACTTTCTTCTTTGTCATTATAAGTAAGCCGGGGTCGTTAAGTC
>NC_051408.1:3939758-3939893 GCF_015228065.2 Penaeus monodon
CATCTACCTGAGTCTTCATACATCGTTAACAATTTTATCATCTCTATAAAGTGATGTAAAAACGCAACATATAAAAACTGTTTAAGAAAATACACGTGCCTTCCATCAGTATGCTGTAACCTGGACGCTGTGACA
>NC_051408.1:3940722-3940798 GCF_015228065.2 Penaeus monodon
TTCCTCACGTGGGAAAGCCTAATACTCCCTGATACGCAAAGAGGATTAGTGAATGACGTTGAGCAACTAGATATCA
>NC_051408.1:3941057-3941133 GCF_015228065.2 Penaeus monodon
AATCTAATATCTTGTGAGACGGGAGTCCACGAATATTCGAGGAAAAGACTCACGAATACTGGATGTGGAATCGATA
>NC_051408.1:3942446-3942539 GCF_015228065.2 Penaeus monodon
AACATCACCCATCCTCATCTCTCCCCTATTTTACATTTTATTTTCTCTGCATCATCGTGGGGAAAGATATATGTCACACTTTTACTTCCAAAT
>NC_051408.1:3943310-3943680 GCF_015228065.2 Penaeus monodon
CCCCAACGCACCCTCCCCGACGCCCAGGGCCAACCACAGAAAGGCCTCCAGTCCGCAGCACCGTCACCGCAGGACCTTTGACGATAAATTACCCCTCTCCCACCGAGGGCCTGGAGGTGCAAAGCCTCTCAGCATCCATCAAAGGGGGGGGAGGGGGGATGCTGCGTTCCCGAGATGACATCGGAAGCGCGGTCGTCGTGAAGCGGTTACTCGCCAGGGAACCAAGACACAAAGCCGTTTATGCTGTGACGAATTTCTCTTTGAAAAGGCAAGGTGGTGGGTTGCTCTTGCTGCGAGAAGGGGCGTGGCGGAGGATGGGAGTGATAGATGAAGGTACACGTGTAGAGGCGTATGTGATGTGTGGGTAGGT
>NC_051408.1:3943969-3944130 GCF_015228065.2 Penaeus monodon
GACTCACAACACCCCCATTCACATTAAATATCTTCAGAAGTATCTAATACTCCCCCCCCCCCCCACCACGCTCTGATGACCACCAGCTTCCACGAATCTTTACTAAAACCACCACCAAACTTCACCTCCACAAGTGTATTCTTTTCGAGAGTTGAATCGTT
>NC_051408.1:3944169-3944291 GCF_015228065.2 Penaeus monodon
CCACATTAATATTGCTTATGACCCAACGTCCGAACTTCGAGTTTATTTCCATTTTGCAGCTTTTTTCCTCTTTTTCTTTCTTAAAATCGGACGAAAAAACTTTCACTTTATACCCATGGCAT
>NC_051408.1:3944462-3944530 GCF_015228065.2 Penaeus monodon
GAAAACATTAGGCATCTCAGTCCTCTTGGCGCCCGACCTGATCTCAAGACATGAATAGAAAACCGAGC
>NC_051408.1:3944689-3944788 GCF_015228065.2 Penaeus monodon
CCCCCGTTTCTTCTCTTTTTCTCTATTTCCCAACTTCCCCCTGCCCGACCTGGCCCGACCTCAAAACCTGGGTCGGAAACCGAGCTTCTTTTTCCTATT
>NC_051408.1:3944891-3944994 GCF_015228065.2 Penaeus monodon
TTCTTCTTTTTCTCATCTTCTCCCCTTTCTATCTCATTTTTCTCTTTTTTCCCACTTCCACCTGCTGACCTGGCCTGACCTCAAACCTGGGTCGGAACCGAGC
>NC_051408.1:3945152-3945222 GCF_015228065.2 Penaeus monodon
CCCACTTCCACCTGCCTGACCTGGCCTGACCTCAAAACCTGGGTCGGAAACCGAGCTTCTTTTTCCTATT
>NC_051408.1:3945315-3945537 GCF_015228065.2 Penaeus monodon
TTTCTTTTTTCTTCTTTTTTCTCATCTTCTCCCCTTTCTATCTCATTTTTCTCTTATTTCCCCACTTCCACCTGCCTGACCTGGCCTGACCTCAAAACCTGGGTCGGAAACCGAGCTCCTTGCAACCAAGGCGTCTCCTTCCCGTCTTTCGAATGTTCCGGAAGGGAAAAGATAATGGACTCGTTCAAAGCCTATATTTACACCTCTTGCCGTTTTTCCTGT
>NC_051408.1:3946808-3946984 GCF_015228065.2 Penaeus monodon
CGTAAATTTTACTTTTTTTTTACTTCTTTTGTAACTTAGTCATCAGTAAGAGAGGAAAAAAGTTGTGAAACTATGTGATAAAAATGTAAAAAGTAACTACGAATATAGCGTGTAATGTAACAAGAAAATATCCGTAAATATGGGGAAATTTTCAGTCATCAATTTGACCTCATTAG
>NC_051408.1:3947089-3947749 GCF_015228065.2 Penaeus monodon
GATCTGATTCAACTAATGTTTTAAAAGAGAAAATAATAAACTAATGTTTTAAAAGAAAAAAAATATATATATATTGTTAGCATGCCATGATGATACCGGGTAATACGTATGCATCCTCTTGCAATATGATATTTTGCAATATTCCCTGTATCTTTCGGATTTTAGCCCTAATCCTTGCAAGCAGAATCACGGGAAGGGAGAATTCCAAAATGGGGGAATTCCGGAAAACGGGAATTCAGGAATGAGGGGATTCGGGAGTGAAGGATGAGGAGGAAGGATTCTGGAACGAAGGAATGAACGCATTCCCGAATGAGGGAATTCTGGAGAACGGGAATTCAGGAATGAGGGAGAATTCAGCAATGAGGAAAGGGGAAGGATGGTTCCGGAACGAAAGGATTCCCGAATGAGGGAATATTCCGAAACTAAGGAATTCCGGAATGAGAGAAGACCCCGAAATTAAGGCATTCAGAGATTGAGGGAGAATTCAGGAATGACGGAGAATTCCAATATGAGGGAAGATTCCGAAAAGGGGGGTGGGGAGGGGATTCCAGAAGAGAAGATTCCCAGTGCTGGCTCTCGAGTTTTCCGAGTGTGCAATGAGGTTCTTGTAATATTGCTTCTCTGAGATGACAGTTGTGTCCATAATCCTTTGGGATTTCT
>NC_051408.1:3948118-3948424 GCF_015228065.2 Penaeus monodon
CAAAAACGATGCAATAGCAAATCAACACACAAGAGTTAATCCTCAACCTTTCCATTCGCTTTCCAATTCTATTCCAGACCCAGAATTATTCCCTCTTTGCCTGACACCATTTGCACCTGTATTTACAATCAACAGTCTCTTGTAAACACCTATCTGATCCGATGCTCTTTGGGTACGACAAGCAAACCAGCTATTTCCTCATGAACTAAACATTGTAAACGTTTTTTTACAATTTACTAAACATTGCTGTAAAGTGGCTGTTAAGAATTTGTTGACTGTTTGAACGTTTGTTTGTAGGCAAATGGC
>NC_051408.1:3948520-3949019 GCF_015228065.2 Penaeus monodon
CTTAAACGTTTGGCTGCTGTTGAGAATTTGCCGTTTAAACGTTTGACTCTTAGGCTTTGTTGTTACCGGTGATTAAACGTTTGACTGTAGTTTAAGAAAATATTTGTTGAGGGGTTGTTTCAACGTTAAATGGCTTTCAATTTTTGTTGTTGAGGTTACCTGCCAAATGTTGTTCTTGTTTGAACGTTTGATTGTTGTCAAAAAAATCTTTTTTTCTCGCTTTCGTTTGTTATTGTTGTCTTTAGAAATTTTATGAACGGAAATTGTAATTAAATTGTATTTGCACTTTCATCTGTTTTTGTTTTCTTAGTGTTCTGCAGGGTTGAATCAGAATTTCGAATAATACTTGTAAAACGGACGAGTTTAGCCAGAACCCCTTACCAACCGAAAATCGATGCCCTAAGGACTAAATAGCTCAACGAAAAGAAGAACAAGAAAACACACGAATATACCCTCTATCTCTCTCTCTCTTTAACACCCTTGGTATAATCGCGTGTTT
>NC_051408.1:3949088-3949411 GCF_015228065.2 Penaeus monodon
TTAAGGTCTGATCTTCCCTCCGCATGAAGGGGTAGTGGATAAAGGGTAATTCCAACCCTTAAGGTCCCATTTCCGTAACTGCTTGGAGAGTTTCCCAAAAAGCCCGTGTATCAAACCCTGCGAAATACAGTGACATTCATCCTCACTCACGCAGGAACACGTATATACATAGATGTTCATGCTGACATGCCTTTCTACGGATTCAGAGCTATTGTCGCTGCACAGAAAACCACATAGAAGTCTATTTTTTTAAAGTAACAGAGAAGGTCGCTAGTTTCTTATGAACACACAAACAAAATATCTTCTATGCATAGATGAAAAAG
>NC_051408.1:3949461-3949554 GCF_015228065.2 Penaeus monodon
GGGGGGTGCAAATGTCTTACAGTGGTTAAAAAAAGAATATATATGAAGTGGTTACAAAATCACATATCAATATTCTCTACTGGTAATCTACTT
>NC_051408.1:3949885-3950076 GCF_015228065.2 Penaeus monodon
TCACAGGATTAGAGCCGATAAAATTCCTTCGCATTCCGCCACATCAGCTGTCGAAGCCACGCCATTGGTCCGCTCTTGGTCATGGCAGCTCGTCAAGCCACGCCCCCTGTCATTACGTGCACCCTCTGTCATCAGAATTACAGTGTATCTTTTTTCTTCTTTTTTCATCCTGTCCTGTTCCTCTCTCGATT
>NC_051408.1:3950168-3950240 GCF_015228065.2 Penaeus monodon
TCCGTTCTTTTTCTTAATCTTAATTGGCGTTGTTTGTGTTAGCTGTTTGATCGCTCTTGATCAAGAGAATGG
>NC_051408.1:3950524-3950643 GCF_015228065.2 Penaeus monodon
AAGTTACATGAGCGCGATTCTCTTTTATTATGTAACACGACTTTATCTCGTGCGAGTGCCAGGGCGCGTGGCACTGAAGTTCTGTCAACGTTTAAATTCCGGTGTTTTCCTCAAAGATC
>NC_051408.1:3951175-3951304 GCF_015228065.2 Penaeus monodon
AGCTGAGACGTTAAATAATATATTTCATGTTGACTGGGTTTTACTTCATCTCAATTTTTCCTGCCTAACCTCGTATAAAATAATACACGTAAGCAAGGGAGTTAAAAATAATTGCTTTGGTAAATGGCT
>NC_051408.1:3951439-3951551 GCF_015228065.2 Penaeus monodon
CCTATAATCAGTGGCCTTGAGAAGTGCTTTTGATTTTTACAACCTCACCCCCCCTTACCTCTCCTCTTTACACCCCCCTTCCCCATTCTACCCTCCAGCACGCTCCTCCATA
>NC_051408.1:3951604-3951749 GCF_015228065.2 Penaeus monodon
GGTAACTCGGAGTGACACCTGGCTTTTAATGAGTGCAAATAGTCTCGCATAATTCGCTTGGTGCTTTGTCTTTGCTTTCCTGGTGTGCTTGCTGGAAGCGAGCCATTAACTATTTTACATTAGGCTGTTTTTACCTGTGTAGCAC
>NC_051408.1:3952522-3952698 GCF_015228065.2 Penaeus monodon
ATGCAAAAGGAAAATCGTCAGTACAATCAAACGTAATCAAGACACAAAAAAATATTCCGCAATAAAGAGGAAAATATGAACGATACTTCTAGGTGCAGATATAGAGAGATTATTAAAAAGAGATAATGAGACTCATAGTAAATTTAGATACACGTTCGTATGTAAAAGGAAGTATA
>NC_051408.1:3952930-3953065 GCF_015228065.2 Penaeus monodon
GAGAGGAAGGGAAAGTGAGAGAGAGGATTATTTTACTTCGTTTTTTCGTTTTGCAACATGGTTAGGAGTACGTATGTGTTGCTTAGAATTTGTTTATTGCGATTAGCAGTGAGTATCGTGTTTATGGATTCACGG
>NC_051408.1:3954508-3954705 GCF_015228065.2 Penaeus monodon
AAATCCCCACCCCCCCACCCACCCCCGGGCAACTGCACATCGTGACACTCCCAACACCCTGGATATTAGATTTGCAAAGGTTCTATTTGCTGACAAAATATCCTCGGGATTACAACAGAGCCGTGCACATTATCAAGCGTCAAAAGGGTCTTGCTTTTTCATTCGTTGTTCCGTTTCCCTGGATGATCACCTTTCCC
>NC_051408.1:3954808-3955060 GCF_015228065.2 Penaeus monodon
TACCCTTGCCCAGACCCCAGCTTCCCCAACACCTCTTCACCTGAGGATGTATGTCGAAGATAAATATTGGGTAAATATTGGAATCTCTCGTAGGTACACATACCCTAAGCGATGATGCTGTTTGTTGTTTAACGTAACGAGCGCGATCTAGCGGTGATGCTGCGATCTCTGGGCGGTGCGAGATGCTGCATCTCCGTTGACATATCGTTATCTACACTGTGCGAGAGGGAGATGGAGGGATGTTGGTGGTGT
>NC_051408.1:3955726-3955801 GCF_015228065.2 Penaeus monodon
TTCAGGAAGAAGTGCAAGGATGATATGAGAGAAAGGAAGAAGAAAAATACCTTTATGAGGTAAGAAGACCAGGAG
>NC_051408.1:3956555-3957125 GCF_015228065.2 Penaeus monodon
TTCACCATTTAAATTTTTTTTTTTTAATGAAGAACACAAAATAACCTGGCAATTCACTTGACAAAAAAATCTGCAAGCTCGCCCGCCAAGCGAAGGCAAGTGAAGGCGAGCGAGGGCAATCTTGGGCAAGGGAATTCAAGCGAATGCAAGCGAATTCCAGCAAAAGCAAGCGAATCCAAGCCAAAGCAAGCGAATCCAAGCGAATCCAAGCCAAAGCAAGCGAATCCAAGCGAATCCAAGCCAAAGCAAGCGAATCCAAGCCAAGGCAAGCGAATCCAAGCCGAAGCAAGCGAGTCCAAGCCGAAGCAAGCCAATTCCAAGCCAATTCGCGCCAAGGCTGAGCGAATTCCAGCCGAATTCAAGGCAAGGCGAGCGAGGGCAAGCCTTAGCAAGCTGGGGCGAGCCTCGAAGCATTAGGATAAACCGCTGGGAAATGTCGGAAGCCGTTACCAACTGCAAATTCCCGTCTCCTGAGGGCCCGGTAAGTCAGGCAACGGTAAATAAGTTTGTCCTGTCGTGACCTGACTGAGTGACTTGTCCCGAATGTGGATCCGACTCGCCGTTAAAGTT
>NC_051408.1:3958344-3958443 GCF_015228065.2 Penaeus monodon
AGGGGGGAGGGGCGTTAGCGAGGTTCCGTGTGTGAAGCGAAGGTATAACTTAGCGAGACCGAAAGTGCGACTGGAAGGGAAAGAGGGTTCCCAACTCGG
>NC_051408.1:3959618-3959892 GCF_015228065.2 Penaeus monodon
ATTTTCCCAATGATGGTGAAAGAGTGACGAATAATATTTTAAAGATATATATTTAACAAACCCCTGTGTATAGGAAGAAAACGGGGTATTTTCCGTGCAAGAAGCGTGAGAGATGACGCAACACAGGATAAAGACCGAAAGAGGCTGGCAGTGATGACGTCGACGGTGAGATAATGATAGTAAAAGACAGAGAAAGTGATGCTGAGAATGAGAGAATTGGCGCATCAGAGGGTCTTGTGTTGCCCTGGAGATGCAATGGGGCCCAAGGAATTTC
>NC_051408.1:3960237-3960366 GCF_015228065.2 Penaeus monodon
CACCCCACCACTCTCCATCCTCTCCCCTCTCCCCGTTCTCTACTGCTCCTCTCTCCACCCTCTCCCCTCTCCCCATACCCCACGAATGGAATTAACTAGATTATTATTTATTGCATCCTCTCCCCACGC
>NC_051408.1:3960601-3960758 GCF_015228065.2 Penaeus monodon
CACATTCCTCTCCTTCCCTACTCCTTCTACTCCCTCCTTACCCTCCCCTTCCCCTCCCCTTCCCCTCCTCCCCTCCTCACCCCTTCCTACCTTCTACCCGCCTCTCATCTCAAGATTAATTGCAATGTGTTTGTGAACACTCTTCCTTGTATTTGAG
>NC_051408.1:3961121-3961237 GCF_015228065.2 Penaeus monodon
AATACCATCTC
The DNA here is from genome assembly GCF_015228065.2 of Penaeus monodon. NCBI lineage: Eukaryota > Metazoa > Arthropoda > Malacostraca > Decapoda > Penaeidae > Penaeus > Penaeus monodon. The sequence goes on from NC_051408.1 coordinate 3,961,133, forward strand.
GAATGCGTTATGTGTAGGTGCTATGCCGTAATTACGTGTTATGCTTGCTTTGTCCTTGTGTTGGGCGAGGCTCCCCTGCTATATTGCGTGCTGCTGCCTCGGTTC
>NC_051408.1:3961578-3962084 GCF_015228065.2 Penaeus monodon
TTTTAATTGCGTTTATACCTTTTTATCTGTCCATTTCCTTCGTCTTTCTCTTTCACCTCCTTTTTTCCTCAACCAAGGATTACGAGCGACATCACTCCTGTCATTAGTTAATTGTGATGGGATGGAGCAGGATTACACCTACTTATAAACGAGATGGAGAAGAAGGGTGGAGGAGACGGAGGAAGGAGGGGAGGGAGAGGGAGAGAGAAGGGGGGGAGGTGGAGAGAGGAATGGGGAAGGGAGAGAGGATGGGGGAAGGTGGAGAGAGAGGGGGGATGTGGAGAGAGGTATGGGGAGGTGAAGAGAGGATGGGGGGAAGTGGAGAGAGGAAGGTAGGAGGGGGAGAGGGAAGGTGGAGAGAGGAGGTGGAGGTGGAGAGAGAGGGAGAGGGAGAAGGAATTGAGAAGGTAGAGAGGGAGGGAAGGAAGAAGGGGGAGGAGGGGAGATAGGGAAGAGGGAGGGAAGAAAGGGGAAGGGGGAGATGGGGAGAGAGGGAGGGGGGAGGG
>NC_051408.1:3962460-3962751 GCF_015228065.2 Penaeus monodon
AAGCATACACCCCACACACACATACACCCTCTCACCTATACCTCCACGGACCTCTAGAACACACCTACCCCCTTTCAAGCACTCAAACCTCACACTCCTGACTCATGTAATAAACAGAGCGCCATGAGAGGAAGTCATCCGCTGAGAGCTTCTGGCACGATTCAATTTGGCTAATCAGATTAAACTTAGTATAGTTAACGATCACTTAATGCCCAAGTTGAGCGCGTGCATTAAACTTGCATCTTCTGATTCAGAGGCACAAGGTTGGCGACGATCATTTAGGGGTTTTTT
>NC_051408.1:3964169-3964352 GCF_015228065.2 Penaeus monodon
TTAACACCCTCGCCTGTTGTATCTCAATATCCCAGTCTATCTCGCGCCCTCAGCATCCCTGAAGCAATTAAAAGTTTGCAGGTAAGAGCGGAAGAAATTCTAGGAAAAGGGTACCCCCAATCGCACACTTTTTAAAGGGAAAAAAAAAAAGGGGGGAAATTGGGAAAAAAAAAAAAGGGGAGA
>NC_051408.1:3964388-3964479 GCF_015228065.2 Penaeus monodon
AGGAAAGGGAAAAAAAAGGGGAAGAAGGGGGGGGAAGGAGAGAGGAGGGAAGAAAGAGAGGAAAGGGGGGAAAGGGAAAAAAAAAGGGGGG
>NC_051408.1:3964628-3964724 GCF_015228065.2 Penaeus monodon
AAGAAAAAAAAAAAAAGGGGGGAAGAGAGAGAGAGAGGAAGGGGAAGGGGAGGGGGGGGAAAGGGAAAAAATGAGAGAGAAAAAAAGGGAGGTGGT
>NC_051408.1:3964862-3965062 GCF_015228065.2 Penaeus monodon
CCCCCCAACCCCGAAAAAACCCCCGAAGATTTAAAAAAGACCCCCAAAAGGAAAAAAATTTTAAAAGAAAAAAATTTTTAAAAAAAACCCCCCCCCTTTTCCCTAAAAAAAGATTCCCCCCAAAAAGGAAAAAGGAAAAAAGGACCCCTAAACCCCCCCCCCAGATCCCTAAAAAAATTTTAAGTCCCTCCCCCCAATTT
>NC_051408.1:3965098-3965789 GCF_015228065.2 Penaeus monodon
CCCTAACCCCCCCCCCAAAATTCCCTCCCCCCCCCCTTCCCCCTCCCCCCCCCCGCCTAAAACCCCCCCCAAATTTCCCCGCCCCCCCAAGTTCCCCTCAACCCCGCCCCCAAAGATTCCTAAAACCCCGCCCCCAAGTTTCCCCCAAAAACCCGCCCCCAAGATCCCTCTCCCTCAAAACCCGCCCCAAGTTTCCCCCAAGCCCGCCCCAGATTTCCCTAAAAACCCCCCCCAAAAAGATTCCCTAAAAACCCCCCCAAGTTTCCTAAACCCCCCCCCCAAGTTCCCCCTCAACCCCCCCCCCAAAGTTCCCCTCAAACCCCGCCCAAGATTCCCTCAAAACCCCGCCCACAAGATTCCCTCAAACCCCCCCCCCAAGATTCCCTCAAACCCCGCCCCCAAGATTCCCTCAAACCCCCCCCCCAAGATTCCCTCAAAAAAACCCCCCCCCCCCCAAAGATCCCTAAAAAAAACCGCCCCAAAACCCCTAAACCCCCGCCCCCCATCCCCCCCCCTTTTTCCGCCCACGCCAAAGCAACACCCAAGCCAGGAGTGTCCCAAGGCGCCAGGGCCGGGATAGGGTCAGGCCGGGTCGCCGACAGAGGGCGTTCAGAACGGAGTAATCTGGAGTCGAAAGCGGCTTATGTCTGCCGACCGAACTCGCTAAAGCCCTTTCCCGGGAGGCGATGGT
>NC_051408.1:3966628-3966799 GCF_015228065.2 Penaeus monodon
CGAACTTGAGACTCGAAAGCGGAGTCTCCAGGTTCGTTCCCATTTTAGATCATTTTAATTTCCTGTGTCTGGATATTGAGATATCAGCTGAATAATGTGAATGTGTTTCTGTCTCTCTTTTTGTCTCTCCTCTATTCCCCTCCCTCTAGTCACTTTCACGTCCCTTCTGGC
>NC_051408.1:3967191-3967447 GCF_015228065.2 Penaeus monodon
AATAACAACATAAACTCAACATTTCCGTCAAAAAAAAAAAACGTGCACAATTCTTCCGGATAATCATGCACATGAATAATATCAAATGTCATTCTATATGCATTCGTAAATGTTGCTCTGTAATTTGATCCACATCATTTGCCAAACAATTTAGACAAGATACGTTTGCAATATGTGGCTTTGTCTGTATGAATTTTGAAATCGGTTTAATGGTAGGATTTGTTGCATGCAATTGATTATTGGAAAGGAATTGCAT
>NC_051408.1:3967679-3967911 GCF_015228065.2 Penaeus monodon
AAAGTTTTATTACATTTTTCAAAACTTCAACGTTCCATCATTCATTTCGCCATCATGTGCAATATGTGTTTTGCAACATCGCAACTCTAACCAACATGCACATAACCCGCGGGGAAATATTCATAAAAAAATATCATAAAAAGGAAAATTACCGCTTTATTTCCTACTTAGACTATTTTAACCTTACTCAAAATTTTCGTAAATCAACTTTTTTTTGAGAGAGAGAGAGAGA
>NC_051408.1:3967971-3968488 GCF_015228065.2 Penaeus monodon
AGTGATGGGTATATTTCGATGATTTGATAAGCCAGTTACGATAAATTTAGCGCGTTATCGATCGATTCTTACCTCCGTCCGTCTTGAATAAGTAAACTCGATATTCGTTTCTTCATCTTGGCCTTGGCTTCGGTCACTAATTTGAAACAGAAATCATCATAATTCCAAGAAAAAAAAATAAGAAGTACCAGAAATTAAAACATTTCAAAAACAGAAATAGAAAGAAACAAGGAAAAAAATATAAAAGATAGAAAAAAAAGGAAAAGAAAAGACTAAACGAAGTCAAAATCAAGACGAAACGAAATCAAAACAAAGACGACAACATCTCCGACCCCAACGAAGTAAGTTCTCCAAGTGAGCATTTGAACGCGTTTGAGACGTGTTGGGGATACGGGCCACCACGCTAATACACGGGGCGAGGGGAGCATGCTAAGGTTACAGACTTAGCTCGGACGTAAAATTGGGTTGGTCGATTTTGTGAAGCTGCTTCAGGGTGGTGCTGTTGCAGTTGCTCCTC
>NC_051408.1:3968874-3969123 GCF_015228065.2 Penaeus monodon
ACACAAACGGTATTGAAAGACAAATGTTGATAAAGACAAAACACTCCTCTGTGGATAAATTTTTCCCTCTTCGAGATACAAGGAATTGCGAATCTTCTTTTTTTTTATTTGAAGGATTAAAGGCGATTAAATGCTCTTTTAGATTAATATCCTTGGTGAGGTTCCGATTTTTTTTAAATAACAGAAGCAAAATTGTGAAGCCAGTGAGGTTTTGCATGTCGTGATTGTTATCATAATATCTTCTCTAAC
>NC_051408.1:3969438-3969724 GCF_015228065.2 Penaeus monodon
ATTATTGTCTTCATCCTTTCCCTTCCAAACGCAGAGAAATTAACACCTCAACTCTACTGCGTTGGAAAGAAAAATGACCGAAGATTAATGTTGCGTTTGTGAGAAGGAAATATTGGATAATGAGGTTTGGTGTGAGCAAGTTCGATTCCCGAGCGAGCGTCTTGGTCGAAAATCAATGACATTACTGTTTTTTAGAGAGCCTAATTGCGCATTTGTTGCCTGTTTTTGTTTTGATTTGTATTTTTTATATCTTTTTGGATCAGGGAAGGGATTTATTATGTGTTAG
>NC_051408.1:3969753-3969830 GCF_015228065.2 Penaeus monodon
TTGCGTCTCTGGTTGTTCATGTATCTGTATCTTCATTCTCATTCGTTCGCTTTATTTTCCTTCTCTGTCTGTCTGTC
>NC_051408.1:3970031-3970137 GCF_015228065.2 Penaeus monodon
TTTCCTTCTCCGCACTTTTTTTTTTCTTACCCTTCTTCATATCTCTGTCTCTTCAACAACGGTCTATGAGCTGTTCCTCCTCCCCCCCTCTCCATCGTAAGTCAGG
>NC_051408.1:3970355-3971398 GCF_015228065.2 Penaeus monodon
CCAGGGCAGACCCATAGACCCCACAGACATAGAGAAGAGCAAGAGAGAGGAACATATCCGTCGTTCTTCTGATCTCACTGTTAACGAGATGTTATCACAAGGAAGGCCCTTAAAGAAGCATAACGTGGGGCGGCGCTTTGCTCCCCAGAGGCGCTGTGGGCGTGGGCGTGGGAGGTGAGGGCGCCCTAAGTGACGAAAGGTGATAAAACGGGTCGTTAGGGCTAAAAAATTAACGTGCTTGTCATTTTGAGCTCTCGTACGTCCTGTAATACAGATGGTGCTAACGAGGGAGAAAGTGTGGGGGAGGGGAGTGCAGGTAAAGAGAGGGAGGAGGATGGGGGGGGTTATGGGGGGTAAAGAGAGGGATGAGGATGGAAGAGGGAGAAAGGGAGGAGGTTATGGGTGGGGGGGGGTAAAGAGAGGGAGGAGGATGGGGGAGGAAGTAAAGAGAGGGGGAAGAAAGAGGGGAAGGGGGAAAGTGGAGGATGGGGTGAATAAGGGAGAGGAGAGGAGAGGAGAGAGGATTGAAGGGGGAGGGGAGGTAAAGAGAGAGAGGAGGATGGGGGAGGGAGAAAGAGGGGAGCGGAGGGAGTGAAGGTAAAGAGGGGGAGGAGAAGAGGGTAAAGAGAAGGAGGAGAATAGGAGAGGGAGAAAGAGGGAGGGAAAGGGGAGGAGAGGTGAAGATGGGGAGGAGGAAAGGAGAGGGAGAAAGGGGAAGGAAGGGGATGAAATGAGTGTGAATGAGAGAGGCAGTGAGGAGATGCCGAATGAGAAGGACAAAAAGAGGGAGAGAAGGAACATGGAATAGAGAAGGGAGGGAAAAAGAGAGGAAAAGGGGAAGGGGGAAACCAGGAGGATAAGAATGGAGGGGAGAGGGGAGGGAGAAAAGAGGGAATAGGGAGATAGAGAGAAGAATAGGAGGGGAACTATTTGAGGAGTAAGGAAGGAGAAAGAGGGAGGAAGCGAAGGGGAAAGAGAAAGAGGAACTGACAAAGGGAAGTGGAGAACAGAAAGAAAGTACTTGGCGTAAAGGGACATAGGGA
>NC_051408.1:3971524-3971595 GCF_015228065.2 Penaeus monodon
GGTTAAAGGGAAGAAGAAGAGAGAAAAATGAGAAAGATGACAAAGAAGGAAGATGAGGAAAATATAAAAGA
>NC_051408.1:3971639-3971725 GCF_015228065.2 Penaeus monodon
CAATTATCCCGTTTTTAGAATATTGTTTTTATCTTATTTTTTTTAATACTTCAAGAATATTCTTTTGTAAATATTTCGCCAATTGA
>NC_051408.1:3971789-3972443 GCF_015228065.2 Penaeus monodon
AAGATCTCACAACCTTCGCTTTTTATATACTTGCATTTTATCAAACTTTCCCAAAACATGATTAGACAGACAACTTTATCTTTCTCTGTTAAAACTCCGATCCTCTTTCTCTGCGTAAATCTCTTCCTTACGTTAAGCTTTTCACCTTTTCTTCAAACGCCTTTCAAACCTCTTAGTCTTTTTTACAAACAGCTTAGTCCTTCTTTCAAACTCTATAGCTGTTCTTTCAAACGACCCTCCACGTCTGTCTCTTCTTTCAAACGCCATCTCCACTTCTTTCAAACGTCTATCACTTTTTTCAAACTCCCTTTCACTTCTTTCAAACGTCTATCTCTTCTTTCAAAAGCCTCTCCACTTCTTTCAAACGTCTATCACTTTTTTCAAACTCCCTTTCACTTCTTTCAAACGTCTATCTCTTCTTTCAAAAGCTTCTCCACTTCTTTCAAACATCTATCTCTTCTTTCAAACGCCTCTCCACTTCTTTCAAACGTCTATCTCTTCTTTCAAAAGCTTCTCCACTTCTTTCAAACATCTATCTCTTCTTTCAAACGCCTCTCCACTTCTTTCAAACATCTATCTCTTCTTTCAAAAGCCTCTCCACTTCTTTCAAACGTCTATCACTTTTTTCAAACGCCCTTTCACTTCCTTCAAACG
>NC_051408.1:3972581-3972736 GCF_015228065.2 Penaeus monodon
GTGGATAGTCCCCACGAGTGCGTCCTCTATCCGAGTTATTTGTCTATTTGTCTATCTATCTCTCCTTTATATGGTTTGTGGTTACGGCTTGGGGATCGATCGTCATTAAGCCGCGCCTTTGATCTTGGGCGCAACGCCATCTTGCCTTTACGGTA
>NC_051408.1:3973383-3973561 GCF_015228065.2 Penaeus monodon
GGCATAATTGTCTAATTCTTTCTATTTATCTTTATATCTTCTTAATCAACGTGTTCGTGCATGTTTTGCTAAACTTAGAAAAGCTACTTTTGCAATCTTCATTTCCGTCTCTGTTTCTTATCCTTTTGTATGATCTTCAGCGCTAAATTTAGTCTACGCTTTATATTTTCTTTGGGTT
>NC_051408.1:3973942-3974209 GCF_015228065.2 Penaeus monodon
CAATTTCTTTCATACACTGATTTCATTCAACCCAACCCTTAAGGCTCAAACATATCGATCAATAATTATAATCACATGTTGATTGATAAGTTTAAACTAATTACAGCGTTAGTGACCTCTGTCTCTAATGGAAATATATTTACAAACATGCTGTTTTTCGCTAAGCTTTAATTAACATTCGATATGGATTATTTAATTAGTGAATTAATGATACTGATTTGTATTGGCAGTCTGTTTACTGGTTGTATGTCTGTGATTGTAGGATCA
>NC_051408.1:3975209-3975367 GCF_015228065.2 Penaeus monodon
CCTCTAGCTGCTGCCGCCGGACCACCGGGCATGAAGGAGCACGAGACCATGAACTGCCTCGTGGCCAAGCGCCTCTGCGACGAGAACTCCAACTGCTCCGCCATCCTCAAGGTCATCCCCATGCTGTGCGGACCCGAGCTCGGTGAGTCGGCGGTGTG
>NC_051408.1:3975742-3976099 GCF_015228065.2 Penaeus monodon
CTAAGGAAAACAAGCAGACAAATAGATATCCATGCGCTACAAATAACATTCATGCGCATTAACAATCACCCTTGCAGTGTTTTCACCTGCAGCGCCTGCGTGTCACATTTTCCTTAGCATTGTCGTGATGCAAAACATGCTGACGGAATTAGTCTCAGCTCTCTGCCTTCCTACTTACAAAGACCATTCCAAAAGCTTACTTCGTGTCCTTATAAGTGAAAAGTAATCTCATTCTTCCTCATCCTTATAAGTTACATATAGTTCGTGACATTTTCTTTCGTCCTTCATTTGCATATCATTCTCTTTAATACGTTCTTAAGATAGTCTGGTTCTCTTTCTTATTTTCTTTGATTCCTT
>NC_051408.1:3976131-3976556 GCF_015228065.2 Penaeus monodon
TTAATTCTCCTTCTCCCTTTTTCTTTCCTTTTTTTCTTATTCTTATTCTCGTTTTTCATTCTTATTCTGTCTCACCTTTTTTCTTCTCTCCTTTCCCTTCTCCTTCTCTCTTCTTTCTTCTTTTAATGCTTCTCCCCCTTTTTTTGTCTTCTTTGCTTTCCTCTTCCCCTATTCTTTCCCTTTTCCTTTATTCTTCCCTTTCGCTTCCCCTTTCTCCTCCTCCTCCCCTTCTTCCTTTGGTTTCTTAGTCCACTTACGTTTATTGTTGTCGTTCTCTCTTCTTCTCCTTCGCTTCTTTCGTCTCCTCGTAACTCCTCCTCTCCTTCCCTTATTCTCCTTCTTCCTCTTTCTGTCTTTCCTTCCTCCTTCATTCTCCTTCCTCTCCCTTGTCTTCTCCCTTCGCTTCCCACTTTCCCTCTCTTCGC
>NC_051408.1:3976706-3977004 GCF_015228065.2 Penaeus monodon
CTTCCCTCCTGTTCCCTCTTCCCCCACCTTTTTCCCCTTCCCCCTTTCTCCCCCCCCCCCTTTCGCATCTAGCTAGAACAACCAGCTTTCTTCGCTGTATGGAAATAATTCGCCGGAAATAAGCTTAAGAGAATGTTATGAAATACGTCTACATTTAGTGCACATTAGACTTAATAGTTTCCGTTTGCGTCACATAAATATCTTTGATAACTGTTAAGAAAAATAAAATGAAGACATTACCGGGATATATTGCAGTTAAGAGTATAGCAAGACCTGCTCTCCGGCCCTGCAGCCCCTA
>NC_051408.1:3977292-3977612 GCF_015228065.2 Penaeus monodon
GTGTGTGAATACTCAGTAAACATTGGAATTTCATGGGAACGGACGTCGACGAAAACAGCTTTTTGAAAAGTGTTTGACAATTATCCCTCTCTTCGAACGTCGTGGCGAGTGTCGCAAGTGCTAAAAGAAGGAGGGCTTTTATCCCCTGACTTCCTGCAACTAACTTGTTTCGCGCCCCGAGAAGAGAGCGCGGGGAAAAAAAAAACTTAATTCAACAACGAGTGAACATCAAAAAGCGCACCGGGCAAGTTTTGGCGGGAAATGGAGCGAGCGAGCGAGACAAGGGATATTATTATTTCGAATTCCAAAGAATGTGTTTT
>NC_051408.1:3979819-3979949 GCF_015228065.2 Penaeus monodon
GTTGCCTTGATACATCACAGAAATCCATAACCTTGCAATGACGTTCATCTCTCACTTATGCATTCGTCTCCGATATCATTTTAGTGAAGCATCGCCATGAATGTTAGTGATAGTTCTGAAATGAAAAGTT
>NC_051408.1:3980635-3981233 GCF_015228065.2 Penaeus monodon
CATCCTTTATCCTTGAGAAGCCGTGCGTGATGGTCTACACTGCACACAATGAATCTCTCGGCTCTGCATTTTACGTAATCTGTCTAAATGTGTTGGATGGGCGGAGCATAGCTAAGTGTTGCAGTTGGGATGTGATAAATAACTTAAAAATAATGAAAATGTCTTTTTGTTGACGGATATAATGTTAGAGCGTTTTAAAAAGAAGAAAAAAGTATTAAAAACCTTATGAAAATATCAATGCAGCTGTGTAAGTATCGCACATTTAAACACGTTTCATGTTGACTTTTTGTTTGAGTAAGGAAGGCAAACAGAAAAACAAAAATCCCTTTGAGAATCATCTGACATTCTAGATTTAGTCAACGCACGCAAGAAAATCAGAGGAATTGCCTCAATCGCCGCCATAAAACAAACCGACGAGTAATTTGCGCACCGCGACCTTCCTCTCGCTCCATTCCGCCGCCGAGATGATGTACGATAATTACCCTCTTGTCTCGCGCGGCGGCTGTCGTACCGACGCCGCGTTCTTGTCGTACACAACTTGCTTAATAACAAAAGCGAAGCGGCTGTTGGTATTAAGCCTTGAAACAAACTGTTGCGC
>NC_051408.1:3981299-3981486 GCF_015228065.2 Penaeus monodon
CCTCCCAAGGACGAGAGGTAATCTTTGTTTAGCATCTAATTGAACCAAGATTAGGGGTGATTAGGTGCAATTTGTTGAACCGGGTTGGCGATGCGGTTCTCCGTGGTCGCATCTTTGGAGCAAGATTCGCGACGGCGCATGCGTGTCGCTCTGCCTGAGGGGGGGGGGGGGGGTAAATTCGTGTGGC
>NC_051408.1:3981525-3981616 GCF_015228065.2 Penaeus monodon
GGAAGCTAATTTTCGTCTGGCTTCTCCTCTGTCGTTCAGGTCCTTTAAAGGGGATTGTGTTCACTCTGTCTTACCGTTCATTCTTATAGTT
>NC_051408.1:3981839-3982100 GCF_015228065.2 Penaeus monodon
ACATTCATGTGTGTGCGTGTGTCTGTACGTGTTTCCGTGCATTTCTACATGCGTCTTTGTATGCTTATGTGTGTTGATTATACCTGTGTGGAGAGTATATTCAGCTCATCTCAGTGTAGTGTTTGTATACAGTATCGCAGCGTCCGTCTGTTCCGGAGCCTCTTGGTATTCATGTATTCAGATCAATACATGTAAAAAAGTATCATGAAAACCAGGTAATGATAAGCTTCAATATCTATGCAAATTGGATGAAACCTTGAT
>NC_051408.1:3982290-3982367 GCF_015228065.2 Penaeus monodon
ATAAAATATTAGAAGATCGTAGTGAACTAATAAAAGGGAAGAAAGAGTTACATGAAAATATGTCTAAAAAGGTGAAA
>NC_051408.1:3982696-3982922 GCF_015228065.2 Penaeus monodon
TCTGCCTCGCTCTCTTTGCAATTGTCACGAAGACGCGAGGAAAGAGTAATGCAATTAATGGCGGAGAAAAGGGGAAGGGGAAAGCAAGGATGTGAGAGGACTAATAGAATTAATTAGGTTTACTTAGGCGGAAGGATCCTAATGGAAGCTCATAAGGCCATTAGATCCAGTTAGGAATGGCGAGTCCCATTCCACAAGTCGGTTGAGAAAGGAGTTATGATTCTTG
>NC_051408.1:3983185-3983829 GCF_015228065.2 Penaeus monodon
GTTCCTTTCATTTTTTCTTTTCTGTCCTTCTTTTTAAATGAAGAGAGTAAGAAAAAAATTTAGCCGAAGCATCACTGTCTTAATAATAAATATTTCAGAGAGGAAATGACAAACACATTAATATACACACACTTTCTTTGATCCCAAATGCCACTCTATACCAAGTAAAATTATCAAGATCAACAAATCATCTAATAAAGAAATCAAAACAATATTTCCTAAAAAGGAACGCTTTTAAGTAACGCCACCTAGTAATAATCTCTATCACATATCGTAGCAGTTATTATACAAGAAGTAGATGAAAGTTCAATGCGAGATGATTAATGTAATTTTTTGTATAGTTATCCCTCCAATATCTCTCTCGGGAATTAGTGATAGAAAATGGAAGATTGCAAGTAAATCAGCTGTGTCTTGCATTCGTTATAGGGTTAATGTGTTGAATATTTAAATGTTTTTTTTTTTCCAATGACCGATAATGACTATGATGTAGTTGTTGTACCTGATTCGTTGTGGGATTTTTATTTCTTTACGCAAGAATACCGCTTATTTTGTCTGTTCAATGTTGTTAGATATTTGTTCGTATATACTATTTATAGCATTTATTTACTTTTATACAACGTTATGCTATTTTATTTTATACTGTT
>NC_051408.1:3984010-3984215 GCF_015228065.2 Penaeus monodon
ATTTTCCTATTTATACTCATTATGCCATTTATTGAGTTTTGAGCGTGGAATAGATTTGAATTGTTATTGCAACTGATCAACCTGAGGTAAAGTGTTCCCTAAAAATTGTCTTAACAAATCTATTCAGTTTGTAGTTAGATTTAAAAAGAAGATATATTAGAAAAAAAATATTTTTTTTTTTTCTTTGACTTAATCCTACTAACGC
>NC_051408.1:3984243-3984554 GCF_015228065.2 Penaeus monodon
ACACAACATATTTCTTTCATTAAACTCGTATTATCAACCTGTTACTATAAACCCACATATTTAACCTCATACCTCGTACCTCATGCCTCATATCCCTCTCATTATGCATCAGTCATTGTCTAATTGATACAGTTTACTTTGCAATGACGTGCAACTTCTTCTGCAATATGGTCGATGTTGCAAATTGCATTTTTCCTTCGCGATTTTCGTTGATTTTTAGAAGTTCTTTTTTGGGGATTAAGAGTTATTAAGTTATTAATTATAACTTGAGGGGGGTTTTGTGAAGGTTATTTGGATGTTATTATTTTAAA
>NC_051408.1:3985815-3986054 GCF_015228065.2 Penaeus monodon
CCCCCCTTCCCCTAGTTTCTTCTTTCTCTCCATTTCCAAATAAATCAATTAATATTGCTATTTTTTTCCTTCCAAGAAAACGATATATTTGGAAAGACAAAATCTCTTTCAATGAGCACTAATAATCACCTGGAAGGAAACCACAAGTACCATACATCAGGTATTTAGCACGGGGTAATTCATTAGTTAATTCGTATCTTCATCGCGTTTTATATTTTGACATAATTTAGCGTCAGGGT
>NC_051408.1:3986384-3986479 GCF_015228065.2 Penaeus monodon
CGTAAAGATTAGTCATAATATACTTAAAAAATAAGAAATCTCAATTTCCCTGAAAAATGAGAAAGAAACATGTAAAAAAAAGAGGCTAAATAGAT
>NC_051408.1:3986536-3986622 GCF_015228065.2 Penaeus monodon
ATAACATATTTTGATAAATAAACGGATAAGCAAATTGATAAATAGATACATATTCCTTCTTTTCCTCAACCTATAACTCTAAGGAA
>NC_051408.1:3986698-3986835 GCF_015228065.2 Penaeus monodon
ATTATTTTCTCCTCGGTCTGTCTTGGGAATTGTTGCAACACGAGCTAGCAATCTTGCAAGGATTTTCACAGCATGGAGAGGTTATGGCTTTTATGATAATGCAATTGCAACAACAGGCGGTCAGATAGCAATGGACA
>NC_051408.1:3987382-3988475 GCF_015228065.2 Penaeus monodon
TCTACATTATGAATAATTCAATCAATTAGGAATTAAATAAACCAATAGATTAGTAATAAAAAAACTGATAAAAAACATTAATTGATAAAACACTGATTCTGACAATAAATCAATAAAGAAAAAGAATTAAAAAAATAGGAAATTAATTAATAAAACACTGAATCAGGCAATAAAATGATAAAGAAAAAGATAAAAACCATAGGCAATTAATTAATTAAATGACAATAGACTGAATCAGACCATAAACAAATTTACAAACTATAAAGTAGATTGATAGGAATTATAGAAATCAATAACTTATGAAAAAACAATTTTGATGAATTAGGAAATAGATAAATCAATAAACTGATAAATTAATGAACAGGAAATAAGAACTTTGATGAATTAGGAAATATATAAATTGATGAACAGTAATGGATAAATAGATAAATCAGGAAATAGATAAATAGATGAATCAGGAAACAGATAAATTGATGAATCAGGAATTAGAAAAAACGAGTAATCAGGAAATAGATAAATAGATGAATCAGGAAACAGATAAATTGATGAATCAGGAATTAGAAAAAACGAGTAATCAGGAAATAGATAAATAGATGAATCAGGAAATAGATAAATTGATGAATCAGGAAACAAAAAAAAAACGAGTAATCAGGAAATAGATAAATTGATGAATCAGGAATTAGATACATATATGAATATATATGAATATATGAATAATTTCGGGAAATAGGCATATTGTAAATTAGGAAATAAACAATACAGATAGATAAATAGATAACTGAATTAGGGAAGAGATATATTATTAATTTAGGAAACCAATAGAATGATAAATTGAGGATATGAATATGATAATTAATTAGGAAACAGATATGTAATTAAATCGAGCATTAGAAAATTGCTGATTTGTTGAATTAGAAAATGGATAAAGTGATAGCTTTTGGAAATAATGATAAAAAAGAAATTCACAAAACAGATACAAAAATGATACAGGAAGTTTTACTCATAAAGAATAAATGAATAAATAAGTAAATAAAACAAATAAAGAGGAGGATAAAGTAGAAAAGGAAATATAAATTCAGGGCTAGATTACTTT
>NC_051408.1:3988825-3988933 GCF_015228065.2 Penaeus monodon
GTTTTTCTTTCCACCTTTAACTCCCCAGAGAAGAACTTACTTGGTAATTACTTCACCAACCAGGGAAAAAAAAAGGTTTTTAAAAGTATTTTCTTAAAAATGGGGAGG
>NC_051408.1:3988980-3989325 GCF_015228065.2 Penaeus monodon
TACATTTTTTAAAAAATTATTAAAAAAAATTGCTACGTCTCTAAACTCCTGAATTCCGTCAGGATGGGGCGTGAAGGGGGGGTGAATGGGGGGGTGGGGGTGAAGGGGGGGGAGGCGGGGTGAGAAGGGAAGGGGGAGGGATGAGAGGATGGAGTGGGCAGAGTAGGGGGGGGGAGAGAGGGTGTATCCGAGTCGACAGTCAATTGTTTTTTTCGAGGATTATCTTTCGTGGGGGCGTCTCTTGGGTGGAGGGGGGGGGGGTTGGAGTTACTCCTTGAGGTCTTGTTTCGTTGCTTTTGTTTCGTCTACGTTGCCTTATGCCTTGGGATTAACGGGGTGTCTATT
>NC_051408.1:3989691-3990006 GCF_015228065.2 Penaeus monodon
TTTTTTTAGTTTATATCTCTCCTCCGATATGCAAATTCACCACTAACACTGAATCTACCAGGTATATTTAACATTTCTCAGACAGTAGCATTTGCATCAACACATTTGTAGCAGTGTTGAGACTTAGTTAATAAAGTAATATCTAATTCATCAGGACAAGAGGACTTCGGGTATTTAACTGAGAGATTCGTCGAAAGTATTAATTTCCTGGCGTGTCGTTAACGCGTTCAGCAACGCCATTAGTAAATTGTATTAAGCGGGAAACTTGACTTTTTTGTGAGGGGTATGTGCGTTTCATTATCATGTTACAGGGTG
>NC_051408.1:3990282-3990567 GCF_015228065.2 Penaeus monodon
GAGTTTCCATCCTTTTTCACTGACGGAATTCCTAAAACCATATCACCCTTTGTCGTGCTCGGTCATAGTCGCTCTGTAACAATTTGTAACTGTCAGTAACATCAATTAATATCCCTTTTACAGTGAACGAAAGGTCTTTTCACTTGGTGTACTGTCACTCTGAGTAATCCTTAGGTAATGCTATAACTGTTGTTTTGCAAGAAGGTGCAATAATGAAGTGATCCTGAGGCCGAATTTAGTTGTATTGTAACAGGCTGTGACACCGAATTACGTCAAATTCCTTCT
>NC_051408.1:3990607-3991001 GCF_015228065.2 Penaeus monodon
CTAGAACCACTATTTCATGTGTAATTCATAGGGTGAATATTTAATTAATGCGATTTGACGATTTCTGTCACTCGGTGATATCGAATAATCATTTTATCCATTAAACTAAAATCCCTTTTCCTAGTAACTCTTAAGTAATGATCTAATTCTCGCATTATACAACTTGTAACACTAGAGTAATCTTAAAACAACTTGCAACGCGAAAGTAATATTGAAACAACTTGCAACACAAGAGTAATATTAAAACACCTTGCAACACTAGAGCAATCTTAAAACAACCTGCAACACTAATCGTAAACCAACCTGCAACACTAATCGTAAACCAACTTGCAACACTAATCATAACACAACCTACAACACCTCAACCTCAACCCCATCGCAGCTCACCACCCTC
>NC_051408.1:3991022-3991337 GCF_015228065.2 Penaeus monodon
TACGGCAGAATCGACCAGCATCCTTTCCCACTTGTAACAGAATACCCCCAACCAACCCAGGAGTCACGCTGACGCCACATCATTGGGCCAACTTAACCAGAATGATCTCCAGCACTTTAATCACAGCATCCTCATCTCTTAAGCTCACTCGACGACAGTCATCTCCCGCAGTCAATAATCTCACACCCCCGCCCCGAGAACTCATTAGTCGCTAAGGCGCTACGTTTAGCTAAAACCTCATTAGCGGAGAGAAAAGGTAGCACTTTTATGCTTTGGACTCGACACATCATCCGCTTGGTGTTTGCAAAGCCTCGC
>NC_051408.1:3992335-3992754 GCF_015228065.2 Penaeus monodon
CCTTTTTCTTCATCACTTCCGACAAGCTTTAGAAAGGAAAAAAATATATAAATGGACTTTGAATAAACACAGATAATATTGATTCTGTGTAATGTAATGCAGTGACAATCTAGCACTCATTGAAAATAAAGAATTTGATAAATAAATAAAAAAAATAAAATATGCACGTCAAAGGGTAATAATTTTAGATAAAAACAAAAGTACGAAAGAAATATATCAACAAATAAGAGAAAAAAAATGTAGACCTACAAATCGAACGAAAAAATAAACACATAATTAGCATATAAAATTAAAGCAAGCATCATAGTGAACAATAAACATAAAAAGAATATAATAAAGAAAATAATAAATATATAAATAAATAGAGATAGATAAAGATATGAAAATAAAGATACTTATTTGTATCTTCACTTTAGCTC
>NC_051408.1:3993315-3993391 GCF_015228065.2 Penaeus monodon
GCCAGATGATCCGTGACATGGAAGCTCATTAACTCCATGTACACTCGAGAACCATATTTCTTTCCCCTTCTCTTCA
>NC_051408.1:3993653-3993860 GCF_015228065.2 Penaeus monodon
CTCAGCATCCTTATCCAATGCACTCTGTTTAATCCTCTTATCCTGGACTGAAATCCTTCCCTCGTCGATCGTCTCACACCGATCGACACTTGAAGCGAAATCTGAAGCAAGGGTGCAATTTCTTGCAGATCGACACATATGGGAGGTGTTCAGAATGCGCTTGTGGCGGTCCAGCGTTCAGTTTGATATGTCATACACACTCGTATA
>NC_051408.1:3993981-3994113 GCF_015228065.2 Penaeus monodon
ACATATCATACGTAAGAAATACTTGAACGTCTAAGTGTATCGATTTCCAACAAAAGCAACATCAGACAACAAACAGTATCTCATTCAATCAACCGATTCATTAAAAGACAAAAATCATAATATCACACAAAA
>NC_051408.1:3994226-3994394 GCF_015228065.2 Penaeus monodon
TATTGAGGGCTATGAACACCCATGACACAGCAACAAAAACGGATCTCTTTCATAAAAATCTCAGAGATTGTCAATTATGTTCGTGACAAAGGGCGACTTACGCCTATGAGTTTACAGCAAAGAAAGATCGTTTATTAATTGGCAGACGAAAAGAAAGGGCAGTTTTAG
>NC_051408.1:3994791-3994929 GCF_015228065.2 Penaeus monodon
AATGTCAGGATTAAGAGAACCTTAGATTTTTTTTATGAAAATAAGAATAAAGAGTTAAGGTTACCGCTCTTCTTTAGCCTTTTCTTGTATGATTAAATTCGATTTTAAAAGGTCACAGATGCTCTCCCTCCTTCCTTC
>NC_051408.1:3995132-3995581 GCF_015228065.2 Penaeus monodon
TTCACTTTCACTCTCAAGATTGGCAGAGAGAGAAAAAAAATCAAGAAAATAAAAAAGAAAATAAAAAAAATCAATATCAGACAAAGAATAAGAACAAATAAATTTAATAGATATAAAGATAAATCAAAATAAACAATGAAGTGTAAAGATAAATAAAAATAAATGAAAATCAAAACAAATTTACACAAACAAAGAAAAATCAAATCAAATTTACACAAACGAATCAAAATCAAAATAAACCCCAAACGAACACAAATCAAAACAAACGAACGTCAACAGAGACAAATCAAAACAAATGAAGTACCCTTTTAAAAAGACGGTCGAAAAGCGCAAGGCAGACGGAGGAAATGACGGGTAGAAAAGGAGCGTCTGGGGAACATTACCTCACACAATTAACTTACAAAATTTAATAACAGTAATGGTGTTGAATGAGGCGTGAAGGAGGTGCC
>NC_051408.1:3995665-3995734 GCF_015228065.2 Penaeus monodon
TGCTGTGTCTCTGTGTCTGTGTTGAAGGTTTTTTTTTAACGTGATACGTAAATAAGTAAAGAGTAAATA
>NC_051408.1:3996130-3996199 GCF_015228065.2 Penaeus monodon
GTTTGTACCGCGCTCGCTTTCATCCTTTTTTTAGAATAAAAAACAAACTGCTTTTTAAAACATACAAAA
>NC_051408.1:3996662-3996894 GCF_015228065.2 Penaeus monodon
ATTCACATATGCTATTAGATTTTAAAAAATGAAAGAAAATTGTACATCAAAAATTAATCAAATAGATCAACCGAAGATGAATTAACTGAACAACAAATCATTAGATAAAAGATAAGAGATTAGAAAAAATAAAGCTTTTAAATGTCTCTATCTTACCAACAGAGATATCCGACATTAATAAACAAAATGATTGATGAAAATGAACTTCTGAATAGCAAGATAAGTTAGCTAA
>NC_051408.1:3996929-3997046 GCF_015228065.2 Penaeus monodon
GGGAACAGAATATAAACAGCAAAATAGGTAAAAACAACCAAGCTGCCGAAATTACTTCAATATCTCCCTCCTCTTACGAAAGATACCGGTAGCCATAACCCACAACATTAGATAAAC
>NC_051408.1:3997148-3997970 GCF_015228065.2 Penaeus monodon
AACAACCAAGTTGCCGAAATTATTTAAATGCCACCCATAGCGTTACAGTAGATAAAACAGAATTACAATAAAAAAATTACAGTTTAAGACAAACAATACATTAAGCAAATTAATTAATTCCATAAACAAAAAACAAAACAAAACAAATAGCCGAAATTATTAAAAATACCTCCAGTTGCGACTACAAGTTGACTAAATGAATAAAAAAACGAAAATAAACATAATATGGAAAAGCAACTAAACATTGGATAAAACAGAATGACAACAAAAAAAAAAATCACATAAAACAAGAAAGTAAACAAACTGATAAATATCCATTAAAAAGAAAAAAAAAACAAGTAGCCAAAATTATTTAAAATACCACCAACCCGCGACCACAAATTGACTAAATAAATAATAAACGAAAACAAACAGCATAGATAAAAACAACCAAACTGCCGAAATGACTTAAACATCCCCTTTCCTCATCCAAGAGATACCACCAAACATAAACCCATACCATTAGATAAAACAAAATAACCAAGAGAAAAAAAAAATGAAAACCCATATAAAACAAACAAACTGACAAACACCCATAAACAACAACAACAAAATTAAAATTAAACAGAAAGAACCAAGTAGCCGAAATTACTTAAAATACTCCCAGCTGCGGCCACAAGATACCGGTAGACACCCTCCATTTCTTAAAGAGGTTTCATGGCTACGCTCTCTGTTGTAAGTTATAATCCACGTCGCTGCCTGACCGTGGGCTAAAGGGACACTGCCGAGGAACACCTGAATTTATTGCTTGCATGCTAACTCCCTTGAGATGGTGGATGGGCC
>NC_051408.1:3998677-3998846 GCF_015228065.2 Penaeus monodon
GAGAGGTGACAGATTCTTCTTTTTTTTTTTTTGCGAAGGAGGGAGGTGAGAAAAGATGGGAAGAGAGAGAAAGAGGGGAAAGATATAAACGAGAATAAGTAATTTCACAGCGCAAGAAATGTAACTGACGCGTCTCTATTAAATCTCCATCATTACTTGATTTAACCGG
>NC_051408.1:3999230-3999374 GCF_015228065.2 Penaeus monodon
GAGGGATGGAAGTTAGGGACGAAAGGAAGGAAGAGAGAGGGAAAGGAAAGAAGTGTAAGGGAGATAAACAGATAGACAGAAGATAAGGATGTAAAAGAAGATGATGATAATGATGAAGCGGAGGGAGAGATAAAAATAATATTA
>NC_051408.1:3999450-3999594 GCF_015228065.2 Penaeus monodon
GCACAAAATACAAATTCATTAAAACAAAAACATTTAATAGCATATGACCAGTAATAAAGCCAAAAGTAAATCTATCATAGTGTATTGATTAAGGGATATTTCTAGGATAATTATGTGTAAAATGACGTGGTTGAAAATGTGTGT
>NC_051408.1:4000012-4000675 GCF_015228065.2 Penaeus monodon
CTGTACCCAGGACCAGTCGTTACGCGTAGGTACCTCTCCTCATGCAGCCTTTATTGCATCCAAAACCTTTTTTTTTCCAACACACACCAACACCCAAATTAGCTGTACCCACGCACCGCACGCTGTACCAGGACGCACCGCACCTCTGGATGATAATATGTAACCACGCTAAAATCTCTATACTTGGCCACCTTCACTTGTACCCCTCTACTTGGTCTTCACTGTGCCTGGTCATCACTGTAGCCTACACTGTAACAGATCTACATTATACCTAGCCTACGCTGCACCTGGCCTTCATTGTACCTGACTTACACTGTAGCTGGTTTTCTTTGCACTTGGCCTGCGCTGCACCTGGTTAACTGTATCTATATACTCATTACCTGATCTACTTTGTACTTGGCCAACTGTACCTGGCCTACTGTATCTGACCCACTGTACCTGGACTACTGTACATGACCTACTGTACATGGCCTACTGTATCTGACCTACTGCACATGGCCTACTTTGTACCTGGCCCACTGTACATGACCTACTGTACACGCCCTACTGTACATGGCCTACTTTATACCTGTACCTCTAACCACTTTTCCTAGTCAACATACTCTTGTCATCTGGCAGATAACACACGCCCACTGCCAAACGAAAACTACAACAGTAGCTTCG
>NC_051408.1:4001115-4001195 GCF_015228065.2 Penaeus monodon
AGGAGCACCTCATGCATATTTTCTTAGATTACAAAGGCCAGGGAGAGATTGTGCAGCCTTTTGATTTTCCTTTATTTGGG
>NC_051408.1:4001591-4001892 GCF_015228065.2 Penaeus monodon
CAAAACCTAATCTTGAGAAACCTAATATACGTGGCGCTCAGGTCTGGCCTTGTTGAGATGAGGAGACTTATTAAAGAAAATTAGGCCTGATGAATCTCTCCGTTATCTCGTTCCTTATAATGAAGTAATTCTAGCCTTAACTTCATTCTTCCTCATAATCATCTTGAGAATTACTCGTTCTTTATTTTGTTTAAAGTCATTTCCTTATCCCCCTCTCCGTTCGGTTTATACTTAGCGGCGTCTTTTATCAATAGGTTGCGTGTCTTTCCTTTTTTGTTGTTGTATCGTTAGTATGTTTGCT
>NC_051408.1:4002096-4002174 GCF_015228065.2 Penaeus monodon
TCCTCCCCTCACATGTTATGGATCGCTAAATAAATAGACTCAGCGCAGCGCGTGTGTTCCATAGATATTAGCCAGCTA
>NC_051408.1:4003313-4003533 GCF_015228065.2 Penaeus monodon
CATGCATTAATATGAGATTAATACCAAACAATAAGTAATATCATCAAACAACAGAAACTCAGACATGACCTTTTCCCAATCTGCCCTGTGGTTGGTGACCTCTCCTGCCCCTCGCCAAAACCGTCGCAAAACAAGCGATATGTTGCAGGAAAAACACGACCTTTTTTGACACATGAATGAGGTCTGACCTACATACGAGATCAGGTTGACTTTTTCGCGA
>NC_051408.1:4003592-4004738 GCF_015228065.2 Penaeus monodon
ATCAGTGTCATAATCTTATCTTAGTTTTTACTTGTTTGTGTATCTATTTCTTTGTTTTTGCTTTGTCTCTATGTTAATTGTAATATTTGTATTTTTTATTGATTGACCTGAAAACTTAAAAAACATCAGTACTCTTTTAAAAATCTGTAATTCTGTAATCATAAAAAAGGAAAAAAAAACAGAAACTCTTAAAAATATCTGAAACTCTTATTAAGAAAATCAGTAACTCTTAAAAAAAAACATTCGTAACCCTTATAAACATTAGTAACCCTTAAAAAACATAACATCAGCATAAAAAACTTAATCTTTTTTAAAAATCTGTAACTTAAAAAAAAAAAAAAATAGTAACTCTTAAAAACCATCTGTAACTCTTAAAAACATCAGTCTCTCTTAAAAACATCAGTCTCTCTTAAAAACATCAGTAACTCTTAAAAACATCAGTCTCTCTTAAAAACATCAGTATCTCTTAAAAACATCAGTAACTCTTAAAAACATCAGTCTCTCTTAAAAACATCAGTAACTCTTAAAAACATCAGTAACTCTTAAAAACATCAGTAACTCTAAAAACATCAGTAACTCTAAAAACATCAGTAACTCTTAAAAACATCAAGTAACTCTAAAGAAACATCAGTAACTCTTAAAAACATCAATAACTCTTTCGTTATTGACAACACAATGTAAATCAGTTTGGAGGTTCGTTTAACTCATTTTTCGGTTAGTAAAACCTTATAATTATATGCATAAGTGACTGTCACAGAATTTGGCAAGATTTTTAAAAATCCGGTGTGCAAATTAACCCTCTGTCACTACAAACGGTTATGTAATTTTTTTCATTGTAATTAGTGTAAGATCAGCATAGTTACTCCATGATTATGTGATTATAACGTTATGTAACAGTAATTTGTGCTTCTTAATGGTACAAACAGGGTGGGAGGGGGAGGGGGGTTATCACATTGAAAACCAACTGTTGAAAATGTCAGATAGATAAGCGTCTGATAACAACACAGCTGCAAGAGGCATCTCCTTTGAAATGTCGCCCTGCATATTACAAAGATTTTTTTTTTTTGTAAGAATATGCTTTTAAAAATCTGATACGTAAAACGACTATTCGTACTATGACACTATGAACCCTCGATCAAAAAGTGA
>NC_051408.1:4004768-4005446 GCF_015228065.2 Penaeus monodon
TTCTTAATAAAATTTTAAAATTATACAAACCCACGTGTAAAAAAAAGTATGAAGATATAAAGGATAAATAAGCAAAGATATAATCCTTTGTAAATAATAAAAAGAGGAGTCTGCATGTCCCTACGCAGGTCTTTCACACTATTGCAACATTGATCTCGTTACGCATGATGGAATTAACCGTGAAAGAAGTATAGCTTATTGTCCTGCGCCAAACCAAAGAACAGGCTATATGAAAAAGCTATTGTTTTGGATCATATGGATTACTGAACCACGAACTGCCAACTTTCATAGAATTTTCACCTCTGTATCTCAACGGCAATATGTGTTTCAGTTGCATGCAATGGGTCAATACGAGGATAGAGAGCTTGTTTGCTCACTACAGTTGCCAGCAATCAAATATGGCTTTTAACCCTGAGGGAAAATAGATTAGTTTAGTTAGTGCTGCAGTATACCCTTACAAACGGAATGTATATAAGTCAAAATCTAGAATGTTTTTCCTTTTTTATTAATTATGATCTGTATATGGAATGGGAGGAATTGTTTCTAAATTAATGGATACTCCTAAAGGGTGATTTGTAGCATGGATAAGATAGATAAGATGCGTTTGTTTACGTTTCTTTGTGTGTTTATGTTCACGTATTTGTGTGTATTTGCGTCTTCCAAAATATTTCCAATCTG
>NC_051408.1:4006049-4006124 GCF_015228065.2 Penaeus monodon
TACATCATCATTAACTAGGGTTCCCCCGAGAGATGGTGAATGAGTGACCCACCGCGCGTTCAGAGTTTGGCGTCG
>NC_051408.1:4006191-4007029 GCF_015228065.2 Penaeus monodon
CCTTCCTTTTTTTTTCCCCCCTCTCTGGAATAGCAGAAAGAGGCATTTGCACACAAGCGGGTGCACCAACACACACACACACATACTTAAGTATGCGAGTGCCTCTTTGTGGCATTCCCACCCCTACCACGCCCTTTGTCTCCGCACTCCATCGCACCCTTCATAACCCCTACCCCACCCCCCTTCCCTCTCCTGGTGCCGCAGAGCTCAGCCGTGTCCCTCAAAGAGCGTGTTATTCGAGGTCACACAACCCTTTCTCAGGTCACCGTAATGAGAGACGCATAAGTTATACCATTAGGGTCGAAAGGAGGGCAAAAATTGAGCCTTCTAGGCATAAGAGGCACACATGGTTTATGAATGGGGATTCTTCGCTGTATGGATTCCTCCTGTGTTGACTATTCATGGAAAAAGAAGCACTTATTCTAACGTTTTTGTTCTGAGAATTTATCTCTTCGTCTTTGGAATACGTCAACTTAATCTTACCTAAAGTGGCCTTCTATATTTCTTTTTTTTTAACGAGAGGCAGCAGTAAATGACCTGCTCTAGATCATTATTCACGAGTATTGATTTATCTTATGAATCATAAAAGTACCCCCGAGCGCTCCCCATTGTATCGGCCAACGATGCATAGAAAACGTAATAATGTCCAACATTGTAAAGCGATTTTCAATATAAACCTCGCGCTCTATACGCACTGAATGGCCATGAACTCCGGGATATTAGATCACTGATGGTGGCTATTATTCAGGCTGGGAGTATGCAGTGCGCTCGGAGTAAGATATTGTAACAGGTGTGCCAGAGTGATGGAGATCAAAGCTTGACACAATGTCTAGGGTAC
>NC_051408.1:4008234-4008315 GCF_015228065.2 Penaeus monodon
AGATATTTCATCTAACTACCAACATGTCTGCGTCGGACATTCCTATCATTTAGCCTTCAGAAAACAAGCGAATGGCACATG
>NC_051408.1:4008354-4008702 GCF_015228065.2 Penaeus monodon
GATAACCAGAGATTACAGAAAAATAAGCGTCTTATATCAGTAGTTGTAAGATAATAAAGAATTTAGAGAATTAGACAATTAGTGTTAAAACAAAGAAAATTATAATATTTAATAATGAATAGAAGAAGTAACAGATTATAATTACCTTAGAAAAAAACAAATGCACATAAATAAAAACAACTTCAACTGAAAAATAAAACTTTAACAACAATAACTTAAAAAAAAAAACTTTTTAAAAAATGCAATAAAATACCATACACCAAGCAAATAAATGAATAAATAAATAATAACCGCAAAAATTCATAAAATTCTCAATAAGAATATATATATATTAAGAATAAATAATCT
>NC_051408.1:4008738-4009157 GCF_015228065.2 Penaeus monodon
CTCGCTATCGTGAAAATAATTTTACATATTTTCAGTGTTACAAAAATTAATAAACAATGAAATACCATACCCAAAAAATCTAATCTAAATAAAAATAATAACCTCAAAATATCTAATAAAATTTAAAACAAATTAATCATAATAAAAATTATTTCTTAACCATCTTTTTCCTTAACCAATTTTATAATAACGTCCTAATCAACAACAAGTTCCTTAATCAAATTAAATCACAAAAAGCTAAATCATATATAAATATTTAAAAAAAATATATATATGCCTTCGCAGTCTAGCATTTATTAAAAAGTGTGAAAATGTTACACTTTATATATCTATTACGTATATTCATTTGGAATTAAGTTAATTAACAAGTCAAATTGTGAAAGTAATAGTTATCCGAATTTAAAGGTATCCGTAGATTT
>NC_051408.1:4009783-4010009 GCF_015228065.2 Penaeus monodon
CAATCATCTATCAACATCACTTCTTATACCATCCCTGAAAAAGGCGAGATCACCGTATCGACTGCAATTGCAAACATGCTCGTTGTTGCAAGCCTCCGATATTGCATTACGCGTGTCATGCCATTAACGCCATGAATGATAATCCATAGGCGGGGAAATAAAGTGTAGTTTGTGATGAATTAATGTCATTTACTTACTCTTCATTGTTGAGTGCAATGGTAGTCGG
>NC_051408.1:4010677-4010964 GCF_015228065.2 Penaeus monodon
ACTTTCTCCTTATTTCTCCTTAACCCGATACTTCCGCTTTTATGTCTTTACTTTTTAATGGTTCATAAGGAGGGTCGTTATCTCTCGTTTGATTTCCGGGTCACAATCCGGCGGACTTCTGTGATGACGCCTTTTTTCCGGGTTATATAAACAAGATTATATTTTTTTCCTTCGTTGTGACTTTTATAGTAACACTTTTGCGTTGTCGTTTTTTTCCGGGTTATATAAACAAGATTATATTTTTTCCTTGGTTATGTTTTTCTTATGGTGATCTTTGGTAACGAGAG
>NC_051408.1:4010994-4011147 GCF_015228065.2 Penaeus monodon
CTTTCTCTCCATCTTCTTGTTTTTTAGCTTCTTGTTTTGTTTCTTTCGTCTAATATTCTGTTTCTTGTACTGATTATTATCGAAATTATTATCATCACGTTTTTTTTTTTATCTCCTTCTTTGTCATTATCGCCATTAGCATCTTCTTCCCCC
>NC_051408.1:4011765-4012111 GCF_015228065.2 Penaeus monodon
ACCATCACCAACATCAACTTAACACTGTGATCGTAACCACTGTCTTTAAAGTCGTTATTATTATCATTACAGAACCTCTATCATTTTTAAAATCATATATACAATAATGTATAGTATGTGCTATACATTTTTTTTTCATGATTTATTCCTGTTCGATTAACTGGAAATATTCAAAGAAAAAATAATTTATGTTTTCTGACACCTGACACTCTCTGATATTTTTTCTAGAGGCTTTGTTCCAATCATTATTATTAACAACGGTATAGTTCACTTGGATTCGGAAAATTAAGAAAGACAAATGACTTTCATGCTGTCTTCCTTTATGTAATTCCTAAGTAATTAAAAG
>NC_051408.1:4012455-4012619 GCF_015228065.2 Penaeus monodon
CACTTGCTCTGAGTATTAATTCATTTGCCATTTTTTGCTCTACGTAATTTATGCTAACGTCATTACTAATGCCAATTCCAATTTTTCACTCCCAGCACAGATCACAACAGATATATTTTTTGTAACACTGAAAACAAGACTAATATTGTCATACGAATAGCGAG
>NC_051408.1:4012688-4012833 GCF_015228065.2 Penaeus monodon
GCTTGCGCGCTTGCTTGACATCAAATGTATTACATTTAACTTTATTTGTTAATTATCATGCTTCTGCATTACCACTATTATTCCCCCTCCTTCCCACTCCTACTCATTTGCATAGATTTTAAAGAAAAGTAAAAAAAAATGAAAT
>NC_051408.1:4013699-4013935 GCF_015228065.2 Penaeus monodon
CGTATGTATATAAATGCATGAAAATAAATTTTGAACACCTCAACACCTTTCACGTTCACCCTCTGGTTATTCTCCTCACCTGTTCACTCACTGGATGTTCATAATTCAACATTTACTATCCACTGCATCATTTTCTCTCCCCTCTCTCTTTCACCCATTCGCTCCTCATATCACGCGTCGAAGGGGGTGCATGGCAACACCCGATAAGTGTGGTGTATCTCTTTGTCTCCTTTCGG
>NC_051408.1:4015408-4015676 GCF_015228065.2 Penaeus monodon
GATTTTGTGTATCCTCTACGTGTTTATATTACTGACCGCGTGCATGTTTATTTATACAACCACAAATACATAGACAAGAAACAACAACACCAGAATCCAACGCACTGTTTTGACATGCGCGAAAATGTTTATATCGCGGAAATCACTCGTTGGCAACTACGTACCCGTGGAAAAAAAGTTCGCGTAATAAAATATTCGCGTCACGACAAACTCTAATGCTCTCACATTTGCGGGACAGATTTGACGCTAATGCATTTTCATAACGTGG
>NC_051408.1:4015712-4016005 GCF_015228065.2 Penaeus monodon
GCACTTTTATGAGTTCGCTGACGTTCCTGTATAGACATATCGTGGAGAAAATCAGCAAAAATATATGACCAATTATCATTTGATAGAGAAGCGTCACGTATTATCATAAGAAATTAAAGGAAAATTAAAGGGAATGTGATAAATAGCAGCAAAACGAATCTTTTAGGAATTAAAACAAGAAAAAAAGAAAATCTCACTAGCTTGACATCCTTTCGAATCGGGTATTAACACAGTTTAGAACAAAAGAGAGAAAATGTATTGAAGATCATAGCTTATTTTGATAAAAAGAGTGA
>NC_051408.1:4016524-4016720 GCF_015228065.2 Penaeus monodon
GAACCATTTGATGATCAACAATAATTCCGAACAAAGAAAATCCGAAAACACAACCGCGGGAGGCGAAAATACCTTTAATAACCTATCTTTTTTATCCTTCTTGCTCTCTGATATACCCATTCTTTCCTCTTTTTTCCCCTCCTCCTATTTTTCTCCCCTCCAATTTATCTAACACCAATAAGAAATAATAACGCGC
>NC_051408.1:4016750-4016920 GCF_015228065.2 Penaeus monodon
GATATTCCCTCCGTGGACTGGCACTTTCTCTGCCTCCGCTTCTCATCCGGGCCACAATGCCAATCAATCGCGTATTTTCGATAATTCTTTAGGGAGTGTCTGTCTAAGCTGCTCTTGAGTCGGTGATTATTTCCAGTCGTCTTTGCCCGCGTCATTTACGTCTTTCGTTC
>NC_051408.1:4017475-4017940 GCF_015228065.2 Penaeus monodon
GTTGCCAGACAGAAAAAGAGAGGCAAAGACTGAATTGATTTACTGATAGACAGGTAGATAAATAGAAAAAAATAATAAAAAAAGTGGTTAATGACTAAACGAGCATCAGATTACCTAAGATATATCTAAAATATATAAGAATATGTTTTTAATCTAATCTAATCAATTTTATCCTCTTTTTCTACCGGTGTTGCTGTAAAGAGTATTTAAAGCTTCGAGTAAATAGGAAATGTGTGCGTAAAGGTTTTAAAAATATATATATTATGTTTTATATCACAAGGAAAGGAAAATTGTGAAAAGGTAGAGATTTCACTTTTCAAAAAAAATCGTCATCATTATTCATACTTAAGTGCTATTGTTTAGTCTAACTCTCTGAATAAAATAACTGAATGAATGAAGGACAAAGGTTTTATATTAGAAAATAGAAATTACAACATACATGAAAAATATGAAAACTATCGTCAG
>NC_051408.1:4017968-4018421 GCF_015228065.2 Penaeus monodon
AGTAGTACCATCAGTGAAGGCCATACTCTCTTTTTTGCCATTATTAGTTACAAAGAAAACCGAATATGCATTGAATATATTCCCATTCATAAAAAAATATATTGTCCCATTTGAAATTTTCATTCTTATGGTGAAAACGTACCCTGGATAGAAAACGTTTGGTAGACCTTTTTTTAGGGATATCTCTCGTAAACTTACAGGGATTTGCAATTTTTATGGTAGATTCTTTGGGTAAGATTTTTTCTTCTTCTTTATTTTTCTTACATGTATGTGCTTTTCGTTTCATATCCAGTACACTGTGTTACTCTTTTTTGTTAATAATAATGGTGTATACTTCTTACATTGATTTTTTTTACAGTCTTTCTGTGTGATTTTCTTTATTTGCCGTATCTGTCTGTTTATCTTTCTATCTATCTGTCTGTCTCTCTTTGTCTCAGTCTCTCTTTGTCTCAG
>NC_051408.1:4018601-4018984 GCF_015228065.2 Penaeus monodon
AGACACTCCCATTCTCCCCCCCTATCCCCCCTACTCCCCCACACTCCCCCACACACACATCCAACCCCACTAACGCCTGCCTCTTTCTCTCCCCTCCCGCACAGTCGCCTGCTCCACCGTCACCGTGTCTCGCTGTCAGGCCGCCCTCAGAACACTGGCTCTTTTCCCATGGTTCCAGCCGACGTGTCTCTGTCGGGAACCCAGCCTCGACGCCCAGTGTAACATCTTTAGGGACCTTGTCTTCGACCATCCCTGCGTCTTCGTCAATAGGAAAGGTAAGGGTCTTTTAAAATGGGGTTTGGGGCGGTGAGGGAAGGAGGGTAGGGAGGTGGGAAGTGGGGTGGGGGAGGGAGTTGGGGGGAGGAAAGCGGGGTCGAGTTAGA
>NC_051408.1:4019318-4019513 GCF_015228065.2 Penaeus monodon
ATTACATATTTTCTTTTTTTAACCATTTCCCATCTCGTATAAACCCAAAAACGAATGGTAAGTATGCAAGGATCTTTGATATATAGAGGAGAAGGCAAAAAAATGGCTAAAGTTTTAAACAGTTCGGCTTTGAGAGTGTTAAAGAGACTTTGAAGAAGCGTGTCGACTGATCGTGCCGCCCTTTGTTTTTGCCAG
>NC_051408.1:4020246-4020584 GCF_015228065.2 Penaeus monodon
ACTGTAATAAAAATACAGCTTATTTTTCTTTTTACTTTCTTATGGTCTCAGTAGAGTTGTTCCTCGAAGCGAATGAATTCTACCAAAGTTGTGTTCAGGGATTCATTACAAAAATATATCGATTCTCTATAATTATACAATCGACAGACATATCTACATATATATATATTTTTTTTTTATCTACTTCAGAAAGGTCTCGTAAGTGAGAACTTGAGATGCAGCATCGTCACGTTCGTACCCAAAGGCTTCCAGTACTTAATTGCTAACATGGACGTCGTCATAGGTTGATATTTGAATCCTTTATAGTTAATTTTGTTTTCTTGCAATATGTTCTTGGC
>NC_051408.1:4020983-4021945 GCF_015228065.2 Penaeus monodon
TAAACCCACTCAAACACACACTCGACGCCTCACAAGTACCTTTCGACAGCCGAGACTCCTTTACCAAGTAGCAGTTTCCTTGTAGCATCACCCTGACATGAGATAAGCGTGTGGAGGCGGTGATGAGGAGATGCTTAGATCCAACATTATGCAAATGATTCTGCAGCAAGCATGGTGGGTGATGGTGTAGTGAGAGATATGGTAGGGGAGAAAGTACGGTACACTATGGTGATAGTCCTCGTAATGAGGGAACAAGATGATGGTGAAAATGATCTGGTTTGGACTGTAGCTGGAAATGGGTACTGAGGTTTGATGTCATGTTCACGGTTGTGTATAGGCTTTGTAGGTTCCTAGTTTATTTTGTTTAAATATTGATACTTGCTTTGTTTTTATGCTGATAGGTTATACTGCTTACAGGTCAGATTATTTCTATTTTGCGTTGTTTTTCGTTACAGGTAGGTTAGATTTGGGTTGTTTGCATGCATGGTTAGTTATAGTCCAGTTGTTAACAGGCTTGGCAAGTTACATTTTTTGTATACAAGTTTGGAAGGTTGTATTCTTAGTTGTTCTTGGGCTTGTTAAGTGACGTACTGGCTGGTTTCCTGACTTGATAGATTACATTCCAAGTTGTGTACTGGTTTGGGGGGTTATGTTTAAAGTTGTCCACGGGCTTAGTATGTTATAATCTAAGTTGTCTACAGGCTTGTACAATACAGGGAATTAACAAACGACATACACAGGTTATAGGGACTCATGATGAAGTTGAGGTGAGGAATTTCAATAACCTATTTTGTAGTATAGAAGGGATATACTGACTTATTCTATTAGTGTTGGTAGTAATAACTGTGTTGCATTATACCGTGTGAAACTGTTTATAGTAATAGTCAATGTGAGGGCGAATATCTGTAGGTTTTATAACCTTTTGGTGAAGAATTAAATCATCCAGTTCAATTATTGATTTC
>NC_051408.1:4022099-4022287 GCF_015228065.2 Penaeus monodon
CGTACTGTTTCGTATTAAATCCAAGGTACAGTGAAGGTTGATCTTAGTCGGGTCTGCGTGACGGTTATTGCAAGAAGAAAAAGTTACAATGCGCTGAGCTAGAAATTGCACGCTTTACAGCAACAACGACGTGATGCACTCTATAATGTGACTTGGATACAAGAGAAAACGATAATGCTGTCTCTCAG
>NC_051408.1:4022679-4023196 GCF_015228065.2 Penaeus monodon
CCGAGCCCACGGGCCGTTGGAGGTGCAAGAGGCAACGTGACCTGGCCTGAGAATGAAGCTGAAAGGCCGCTATAAATCAGGATTAAGATGACATGATGACCTCCCTTTGCCTCCAGAATCCCAAACACATATATTTATTTATCTTTTCCCCATCTCTCTGACGAAGCCACGTTCCATGACATTAGCAAGATTACATGACTCGTAGACGTGGCACCGCGCAAGAAACTTGTAGACGGGTTGCATGGCACTGAATGGCCCTGTGGAGGAAGAATCTACCTGATCCTGCAAAGTTGACTGGAAAGTAACTCGCGGGGATGCTTATCGTAAGAGGATTCCCGCAGGAGGTGTCTTTTGCTTCAGTTTACACGTGTTGAGAACGGAGAGTTTTAACCTCGATACCTGCCGGGGCTTCCGCTCCGTACTCTGGGATTTTTACTGTCTTCTTGAGATGCTTTACATATACTCTGCCCTAATCTGATGTCCCATTCTGTCATATACGTCATATATCACGTCGCGT
>NC_051408.1:4023226-4023845 GCF_015228065.2 Penaeus monodon
AACTTATTTCTAATCAGCAGTGTCTAACTTTTTTTATCTCTGATCAGCAAGCAAAGTAACTTCAGAAACCCCCCTTGATAGCGACCAATGACTCATATTACATGGCTAGTCAGCACCTTTTTTTTTTCTTCTTTCTTTAACGAAGGAACGAAAATCCAACAGGAACTTGATGTTCTGCCCACGCACACTGCATAATGCATACTAAATCAGCCAAAACGGAATAGTCGGGCCTGTTCATGCAGTCGACGCGCGGATACAAATCCATATCTTCTCAGTCAAGATATTCATGAGGCGACATAAGAAGGTGACATCATGAGGTTGTTTGTCATGGGGTTAAACCAAGCCATGAACTGTAAGATAGGATAAGAGGGAGTCAGCAGAGAGCTCACAGGGAGGGGAAAGTCGACAAGACATGGAGTGATAGTGGGATCTTGGTATGAATTTTTATCTTGCACTTAACCAGGCGTTTTGAGGTGGTGAGGTGAGCACTCTGGGTAATATACTGGAGTTGAGCATCGTGCAGTGCTAAACATCGGAATATTGCAAAATGTTTTTCTCCCTCTACTTTAGCATTGTACAAGTTCATCTGTATCAAAGTTTGGTATTTTTAAATAGCTTA
>NC_051408.1:4024027-4024488 GCF_015228065.2 Penaeus monodon
CTCCATCGCGTTTTCAAATGCGACAAGTATTATTTATATAAAACTCTAAGTGCATTTCTACCCGCATTTCACTTACTCCCTTTTCGGAAGCAGAAAATTAAAAAGTTGATTCAAGGAAAGGAGAAAAGACATTGAAATGAAAAACTCAGCATAAGATATTTCAAGAAAAAAATATATATATAAAGATGAACAGCATTTAAAAAGACTTAAAGTAAAACCATCGATAACCACGTCCTATGATATCCTGATAGTGGATGATGAATGACTCAGCATTTCCTTATGGCTTGCAAGCACGAATGTTAAAGATGCATCTGCAGCATTAGATCTTTCATCAGTCTCGAAAAAGAAATAGGGTTATATGATAAATCTTCCCAGAAAAAAAAGGAAAATGTTTCCAAAGATATATGCATATATGTTTATCAAAGACAAGAATTTATTTTAATACGACCCTTTGCATCGAA
>NC_051408.1:4024777-4025184 GCF_015228065.2 Penaeus monodon
CACACAATGTACATCTATCAGACTATCCTCTTGATCTAACCACTACCCACTTTCACCCCCGCAGAAGTGGACATGCATCCACTCCACTATATCCCCACCTGCGAACTGGCGGCGGAGATCTGTCGGGACAACCCCTGGTGCAAGCAGAGACTCGACATGTTCAAAACAACGTGCAAGTTCCGCGATGGGCAGTGCCGAAATCCACACAGGTGAGTTGGAAGGGGGAGTTGGTTAAAGAGGCTGAGGTATGGGGAAAGAGTGAGCATGTGTGAGGTCTGGGTGGTTGAAAGATGGGGTGGAGGGTAGGAGTGAATGTATGATTGTGTTGGGGGTGGGGTGGGGAAGGTGAATTTGTATGTGTGTAAGATGAGGGTGAAAGTGTGTGTGGGGTAGGAGGGGTGGTGGAA
>NC_051408.1:4025355-4025744 GCF_015228065.2 Penaeus monodon
CCAACACCTATAATAATATGGAGATATACCCATGCGTATCCTCCTGTAAAAAGGGAATACGTACTTTCGTATTTGGTGGAGGCGACTCACCAACATCTTTCTATCGAAACCTCACACAATTCCCTCTGATCTCCCGTCTTCCTATTGATTTTACGCTTTTTATATTGGCGTTATCAATATTTTTTTCCTTCCGATAACACATCTTTAATATCAGCTTATTCCTTGCTTTGTTTTGTTTTTCCGATATGCGCATAGGAATATATATGTATGCGGTGTGTGTACGTATATGGTCTAAATAAAGCCGTACGTAAATTTATTATATTTGTGCAAAAGTGACCACCTGAGTGCCATTTATTCTGCTTAGGAACTTTTCGTGACATATTGTCCCT
>NC_051408.1:4026017-4026290 GCF_015228065.2 Penaeus monodon
AACTTTTGCCCCCTCCCCCAGCCTTCACCATCCTCCCCATCTATCCCCCCCACCCCCCTTGTATTTAGCCCCGTTCCTCTCGCTCTCAGGACAATAAGGTGTTTCTGACGAACGCAAGGACCGGAATCAATACCAAATCTCGAGGGAAAAATCTCATCTGTGTTCGGGGCAAAAAACAAAACATCCCACACACAGGCTCTGTACAGAACTTCAACACACTCGGAGAGAAGAGGAATTCGCGACGGCCAAAGCTCTATATATCATCGTAGACGA
>NC_051408.1:4026664-4027872 GCF_015228065.2 Penaeus monodon
TCTGAGACATTTCTAGTCACTAACATTAATAGAAAATGTCGATAATCCTCCAAGTTGCAATGTATGTGTTGTTTTTCAAAATTATTTCTCTCGATATATTTGCGTCAGCTGCAGTAATGTTCTGGCCACTGATAGAACCCACGATATTAAAAAAAGATCAGCGTCATTTCTGTTTCATGTTCGTTTCCTTCAACTCCAGCTTGCCTTTGCAAATGATATGAAACACCATGAACTAAAATCACCCTCCTCGATTTTCCTCGAATGTCAAAGATTAAATCGATAGTTTTTTTTCCCCTCTTCTCCTTTCCTTTATCTTCCTCTGGCTCTGTTTTTTATCATCAAAGATCTTTCACTTTCCGGGAAATCCTTTTGGTCGTATTAATTAACAGTTGCCGGTATAATGAAGCCCAGGTTGTTTTCCCTTTTTAAAGAAAAAAGTCTTATATAATTCATAAAATTCACCAACTTCGCTTTATATGACGCTTTGTTTTATGTAACACATTTGCGGAAATTAAGAAAATAATATATGCATTAGTGTTAACTTTTACAGTAATCTTATTAATGTAGAATTGCGGCAGAAGACGAGATGCAATGTTATAGACGAAACAGATATATCAGGACACTATCGAATCAAAATTGCAACAGGACTGTGTTTGAATTTAGGCACAGAGCATGAGCATTTCTGATGAGCATTTGATGAGCATTTCTCCTCGGTAAACACTTGTCTGTTTGTCTTCTCTCTTCACTTTCGTATAAATGTTGCAAGAATCAAGCCCAACTTCGTGTAAATGTTAGATTTGTTATTTTGTGACCTCATAAATCGTTATTTTCGTGATATATATATACCTCACTTTTTTCGTACATCACCCAACATTGTAGTTGGAAATTATATTGCAAATAATAGAGAAATATGAGAGATGTTGAGAACAGTTTCATGTCAATTTTCAAAATAGATCATTCTTCGTTTTCTTAATTTTTTCTAACACGTGTGTTAAATTTTCCTCTCCTAAAAGGATGGCATTTTTGTTGCAAATAAAATTCAATCCATATTATCTGAAAATTTTTTGATATTACGCTCATTATCTCAAAGTCTCAAGAAGATGCCAATAGACTGCATGTTGAGAGAAAATGATACGATCTTGTCTTCACATTTCTTTCTTTCTTTCTTTCAAACAATTTCCATTATGGGAAGGAGAACGAAAATGAGG
>NC_051408.1:4028477-4028594 GCF_015228065.2 Penaeus monodon
CGTTTTTCATCATTGCAAATCACAATGTACATCGGGTGAGAGAATAATCATGGCGATAGTAATCAAACTCTAGATTAGCTCTAGTGTTTAGAATAAGCCTGTTTCATTTCGCTTTCG
>NC_051408.1:4028614-4028680 GCF_015228065.2 Penaeus monodon
ATAAGAATCAATCTAGATGAAGAATATATGACTTCATGTTTATGATCATAGCAATGATAGGATGTG
>NC_051408.1:4028990-4029100 GCF_015228065.2 Penaeus monodon
CCCTCTTTTCAAAATATTGGAAATCGAAATTCAAGACTATAAAGGGTTTCAATTCGAAAACAAACAAAGCATAACAATTACAAATAAATGGATATTCAGAAGAAAATTAT
>NC_051408.1:4029148-4029766 GCF_015228065.2 Penaeus monodon
AACTCATCATTTCTTATGAATATCTAAACAATTCTTGAGACCAAACAAAGAGATCAGCGAATTCCAGAATTATATGGAGTCTCTGCGAATAAGATAAAGTATAAAACATTAGTAAATCTCGGGAAATCGTTTAGGAAAATGTGAAATATACAAAACACATATGCTATTCTCATATCAAGTTGCAAGTTTACGTAAGTAGACACACATTCTAGGTGTACATGTGTACAGGATACGGGGTGTGTGAAAATTATGAGAATAATAATGGTAATAGCAATATCATCATAACACACCATACAAACAGACTACTTGCAAGTACACACACCACCAAATACCCACTAAATACTAATACATATGAGAAATATAAAATGAGTGAGAGAAATATAAAGACAGTGATTAATAAAGAGGCACTGAAAAAAGGGAGGAAAAAAGGACAAATCTCACCTACGTATCCATCCGTCAAACAATACAAGTCAAAAAATATATATTCAAGACCACTGTATATGTACACACTTCAAGATGCCATGACGAATGAATTTGTCAACGACGCCAAACTTTGCCCGATGAAGACCTCGTCGAAAGTTTGTTTTCCAAAAGTTTCATCAGCCCTCACTCCCTTCT
>NC_051408.1:4029800-4030124 GCF_015228065.2 Penaeus monodon
ATCCCCACCATCCTCCCTATCCCTCTCCCCATTCCTCACCTCCCCTCCTTCCCACGACGTTACCACAATGAAAATATTCGTCAAGAAAAAAACTGTCATTTCGTCTGGATTGTCTTGCCGACCACTCAGCCAGATTAGCTCTCAGGAACCTATCTGGACTGAGCTTCTCTCCAGATTATTGTGTAGTATCAGTGGCTTACACTCGGGGTGTAGTTGTGTCGTTTGCCTCACCGGGTTACGGCGGGGCCTTTTGTCAATGGGTTACGCTGCGCTCTATTAATGGGTTGCCTGAGGCTGGTATTGTACCTCGGTGGGTCTTTTCTG
>NC_051408.1:4030256-4030809 GCF_015228065.2 Penaeus monodon
TTAGATTTTATGAATGGAATGGTGATGACTTCCGCCGTTTGTTTAGCGTTATTGATACGCACTATTGACTTCTGCCGATTTTTGGGTCGGTAAATTATTATACACCTCTTGTCTTTGTTATCATTACTAGCGAATCACGACAATAGCAATTTACACCAGAGCATAGCGCAATAATCGCTCTCACCGCGTGCCGTTTCGTTATACTCAGAGCGCGTTATGTTGCTAATGGACTACGATATATTTTGTGCCAGTAATTCTCATCCTGAGTAATTCCGACACCGAAGAATGACTTACGCTCCACATACCTACTCTTCTGCATTAATCGTTGCCGTCACTGCTATGCTACCGTTGCGCTCGTCATATTTATTCCTTTGGTCTGGTCGATGGTGTCTGTGTTGCTGCTTTTCGGAGCTTTGATGATTGATTCAGTAGGTGAATGTACTGAATTATGAATGCTTCGTTACTGGCTTCTGGATAATGCTGATGAACTTTCCTCTTTTCGTCTTACTGAATTTTATCTATCTGTCTATATGTCAATTTTCTTCTTTCTCTT
>NC_051408.1:4031153-4031288 GCF_015228065.2 Penaeus monodon
GCCATTCTTTCATTCTGACACATCCTTTCCGAATCAATATGCACATCACTATCATTAAGCCAGTGATATGTGGCTGTCGCTATTATAGTTTAACTTGTGGAATTCTCAGTCGTTAATCTTTAGTTTAACTCTTCG
>NC_051408.1:4031590-4032864 GCF_015228065.2 Penaeus monodon
ACTTTACAGTCACTGTATCCATACACTTCGCTTTTAAATCCTTCCATAGTTACAACGAAACTTTTATCACGGCCATTCATAAAATGCTAAACACAAACCTTTTGAACCGTAACTCGCGCACGGAAAATGAATCGTAAACACGCAAGGTAGCGCAAAATTCTACCGTATAAATATTTATGAGAATTCCAACGTACATCCTATAAGTTGAATTATTGTGTACGTCCGCGTAACGACTGTGAGAGATACCACTGCCTATTCATGTACGTGAATGTATGATCACGTTACGCAATGCCATGCAAATGGTAAATGAGAGAGAGAACGTGATCATGGGAATATCATCATGACTCATTACGAATTCTCATGCGAATATGAAGGTTGAGATTTTTCCTTTCCAGTATTCATCACTAATCTGCATGCGATACGAGTATTTCAAAGCGATATTTCGTTTAAAACCTAACCCACCTTGAATAAGATAGATAAGAAAAAACATAATCTCTCATCTCACACTATTTTCCATCACTAATCTTGAATCAGATATGTGACATTTTCCTTCTATTCCCAAACTGACAGACAAATCGAGTGTAATATTGATCTATCACCCATTCACCTATGTAATATAACATTCCTCCTGCCATTCTCTATGTTCTATCATTAACTGACACGTTTCAAATAGTTAGAAACATGTTTTGTTCATGTCCTGTTCAGTGGTATGTGAATCAAACGTGAATTAAATACTTTGGCTCCAAAATCATATTCAAAATTAAAGAAAATATAAACAGAAATTTTCTGCGAATCATAAAATTTGCTAAATTAATAGTTTTTATTTTTACCTCATCCAAATTTAAAATTCAAAAATTCAAATACAATTTTTTTCTACTCATATAATCTGCAAAATAATGCTTTTTTTTTTTTTCCTTTTTTCCCCCCTTTTTTTCGTCTCTTTATCAAACAAGAAACGAAGACAAATCTGAAATTCCAAAATTCTTCCCGTAAATAACATCACTTCTATCACCTGATTCAAAACATGCTCTACATTATTTATTCTTTAATACCAAAATCTGAATAAAGAAAAAATCTTACTAATAAAAATTTCAGTTAATACGTACGCAGAACGAACGTTCAAGAATTCAGAATTATATTTCTTCTATGACCCAATTCAACCACAAATAGAAAATAGAATATATATTTTTTTATAGGATGAAATGAATGAATAGATTAATCCACATACGAACCAAATATCCTAATCCTACAACAAACCAACAGTAATGATAACG
>NC_051408.1:4033199-4033369 GCF_015228065.2 Penaeus monodon
AAACACCAAGGCTAATTCCCATAATATTTCCTATCACCTTATTTCATCCCTCAGAGAAGAGTGTCTGACGGCGTGGCTGCAGTTACGCGAGACGCCCCTGCTGGGTTGCATCTGCCCGGGAGATCGAGACAAGAGGAAATGTTCCAGGCTGTATTCTCTGGTCAATGAAA
>NC_051408.1:4034662-4034887 GCF_015228065.2 Penaeus monodon
CTTAACCATAAAAATTGCCTTTCAGAATTATCATATATCTTTACTCTGAATGTTTCTCTTTTACCTGTAAGAAAATTCCAGCATTAAAACATTGCAGCGAGAAAAGCCCCCTCTTTACCTGTTTTTTTTTTTCTCTGTTTAATATCTTGAAACAATGCTGGCTGTGTGTAAGATCTGATGCGTATATGGCTGTGACTGTTAATGCGGATGTTTGTACATGGGTAC
>NC_051408.1:4035210-4035382 GCF_015228065.2 Penaeus monodon
CACTCTATATCCCTCTTATTCTGAAATATTCGCTCTCTCAATTCGAGTTAGAACTTCAACATGGAATCTTCTAGTGATCTACAAATTAAGTTGTAATTGATGCTGAACTTTGTGTTCATATATTTACAGTAATCCATGAGAGACACATTGCCTCAACATGTCTATGTATCTT
>NC_051408.1:4035694-4035863 GCF_015228065.2 Penaeus monodon
TAACGTGTGTCTCCCCAGTACTGCCACTCATCCTTATTTTTTTATCATAGTTTTTCCGTCAGAGCATAGTTAGCTCACCTGACATATGACACTCCCTTCTGCTACTCAGGAAATTACAAATATACAGTAAAAGAATCAGGATAGGAAAAGACAAAAAAAAATGAAAAGA
>NC_051408.1:4035988-4036320 GCF_015228065.2 Penaeus monodon
CCTCCGCATAGTAATGTTCACGCTGTAATTTCTTCGACTTTCAGTTCTTTTATGTTTTCATAATATTCCCTCGACACTGAATTACCTCCACTGTCTTTTACTGGCGAGATAATTTCAGTTATAAATGTTTAGCAACTTATGTCCGTGCTTTGGAAAGAAAGTTTAAGTGCTACAGGCAAATTAGCTTCGGTTATGCTTTACGCTAATGCCTCGAGCGAATATTTACGAAACAACAAACAATGTACATCGGCTCTTGTGTTTGCTTATTTCATAGATTCCGGCTAGGGCGATAAATCTTGGGAATTGCGTGTGATTGGTTGTGTGTGTAATGC
>NC_051408.1:4036486-4037193 GCF_015228065.2 Penaeus monodon
CTCCGAGCGCCGCCCCTCGAGGCTCGAGGAGCACCAGGTGCGCCAGCCACCCCCCCCCCCTCCCCCTCACAGAGCCAGGGTCAAATCCACTGGATCTGTACCTTGCAGGCAACACTTACTTTGGTCGCGTAGCCTTCATGTCCACCGTGTCGGAGGCCTTGGTGACACCCCTGACCCAGGCCGTGTCAGTGCCAACCAGTGCCGCCACCCTCCTGGTCATCTCCTCCTCCCATGCTGACCCTCTGTACCCCCTCTCAACCATCCAACACTACCTCCAGTATTTACCACACTCTCGTACGTGCGTCCGTCTGTTCGTGCATAGTCAGTCAGCCACACACACGTGTATATACACCTCTAGCATCTGTTCACCGTGATGTGACTGACACCTGTGTCTGAACACCAAGCACCTGCCTTGTTCACCGATGTTAACCTAGAACTATTCAGTACATGGATTAGATTGCATAGGACTGATATGTAGTTTGTCACCAAGTAACACACTGGCGGTAAGGAACTTGCTTACACACAATTCTGCACGTAGGTTTGGTTACCACTTAACACCAGACCTCTAGTTAATTGACAGTTCCTAATCACTATACTGTTTTAGATACGACTGTAAAACTTCAAGAACACGTTAAGCATAAATTATGGCACAAAAGACCCCATACTTTTTAATCAGCATTTCAACACCGGAAACAACAACTATTTAC
>NC_051408.1:4037243-4038378 GCF_015228065.2 Penaeus monodon
CCACCGTTTTTTCTCACATCAAGAAGACTACCAACAGGTGCACACTGCATGCTTTCCTTTGCACACCTGTCCCTGTTGTTTTCTCGTGCTGTCACACCCCGGCACCTATTCCTACCACGTCCTCCTCAGCACCTCCCCTAGTTTCACCTGTTTTCAGCACCTGCTCCGAGCACCCGCACCGCCAGGCACCTTAAAGACAAACCTGCTCTGATTCGTCACCGCTTTAACCAGCACTGCTTAGACGATAGAGTTCGCCGTTATCGATAAATCTCTCATCATGGACACACCGTCACTTTGTATGTTTGTTTGTTTTTCAGGAAAACACCAAGATGTAAATATGTCAATATATCTAAGTACATTTTGGATTTCATTTGTCTTGAGAGTGTTTTTAATTTGTTTATTTTTTTAATCACCTGATAAAATGTGTTTTTTCTTTTCGATTTTTTTTCATTTTCAAGTTATCGAAGATCTAACTGTTTTTTTTTTATCTTCTCTGTTAAATAACCATCGCAAACCTCTGTGTCCATAAAACACGAGGTTGTAATCTAAATATCTTTATGTGCATTACCTTCATGGCGTGACATAATGACATGCATACGTTAATTAGTCTAATGGTACTTGTCGCATGCACCATAAAGCACTCTATAACATACATTAAAACAGCATTTAAGTATTTAGGGGGAGGAGAATCGGGCAAAGCATAGGTCCAGTAAGTTTAGCAAGTTAAGAAGGTTTATTAAGTTCATAAAGTTTATAAAATTCCATAAGTTCAGCAAGTTGAAAAAGTTCAATATGTTCAGAAAATTTATAATGTTCAGGAAGTTCAGCAACTTCAGAAAGATCAATAGGCTCAGTAAGTTCAAACGTTCAATAGGCTCAATAAGTTCAGAAATGTTCAATAGGCTCAGTAAGTTCAGAAAGTTCAATACGGTCAGTAAGTTCAAAACGTTCAGAAAGTTCATAATAGTAAAACCGCGATGAAAAGCTATGCATGACGATGTTGTCTTAGATTAGAGTGAATAAATTTTATTTTTTTATGTAGAATAGACAATGCATATAAAACGGAATAATATTTCTAGGTTTCAGAAAATAACTATTCTTGACTTTGGATTCGGTTTAATAGGGAAGAAATATA
>NC_051408.1:4039205-4040330 GCF_015228065.2 Penaeus monodon
TTGGTTATCTTTCCCCTTTCATTCACTTAACCGGCGGATCTCGATTTAGAAGCATGAGGGAGGGAGCACTCAGTTCTGCTTATGGCACCTTATACAATGGTATGTTTGGGAATGAGTTTGTTTTTTTTATTATTATTATTTTCTGCAAGCACATTATGGAGAGATCGTTGTAGATGCGACTACGAAGGTTTAGCACCATGCTTGCTCTAGTTCTAATGCTAAATAAAGATACCGTTTCCTTAATTCATTAGAGATATCCTGTCAACTGCATTAATCATTGGAGTTTTAAATAACACTGGTTCATCGCAGAACCGGTAATAAATAAAGAATAAATCTGATATTAAATGTACCAAAAAGAGAGAGAGAGAGAATCATGATTTGTTTTGAAAGAGTTAAGCCTCATGGAAACGAAAACATATGAGTCAATTTTTTGTTGTTTTCATAATAATGGTTCTTTTATATATTTTTTCTTTGTTTGTTAACCCTTTTATTCCCTCTTTAGAATCGGACTACAATGAGCCCTTGAATCAGCTGAAACACATGGCTGGAACGTGTCACTCTGCCCTGAAAGACTGCATGGCGTTAGCTTCTTGTAAGAGGTGAGTATCAGCTCTAACGTGGGAAGGAATACCGTATGCGTCTCGGATACTTATTGTTGTGTTGAGAGGTTGTCTGGCAGACTTTTTAAAATTCCTTTCTACTTGGTGTGTTCTTTTTTTATGTGTTTTTATTTGCTTTTCATCATTTTGTGAAAATAGGTTCAGAGCTCGCCAGTATACATCCATTTAATGGAATCATACCACTGCATCAAAATATTATGTAAGTCTACGGCAACCGCACTCCACATTTCAATACCCTCCCTCCGAAGCGATGTGCTGAAAAGTCTGACAATTTTCTCTCACTCTGAAGTTTCCAGGGAAATATTTTCGAGAAACTTGTCTTAATTTTGCCTCTCCCCCGAGCTATTAGCTCAGGCTTCCACCAATACTACT
This sequence comes from Penaeus monodon, assembly GCF_015228065.2. Classification (NCBI taxonomy): domain Eukaryota; kingdom Metazoa; phylum Arthropoda; class Malacostraca; order Decapoda; family Penaeidae; genus Penaeus; species Penaeus monodon. The sequence continues at coordinate 4,040,198 of NC_051408.1, forward strand.
ATCTTTGTGTGGCCTGGCAAGTCTTTCACTATTTGAGATTAAATTCCACATACACTTCGTTAATAGCTGGGTCGAGTTGTGGAATAAATAAGTACAAAATGAAGTTATGTAATTCAAAAAGATTCATTATCTA
>NC_051408.1:4040534-4041682 GCF_015228065.2 Penaeus monodon
AAATAAAGTACGAAATATCTCATTCCTAAGTTTTAGAAGCAAAGTTTGAAATTCGTGGCACTTTACCTTGTTTCGCTGTCCACAAGTCTAAAGTTTACCAAATAAGTAACCTAAGGGTACTGGAATATAGCTGAGTGTTTCCATTAAGAGCAGCAATAATTCAAGAGGGAGAAAACCAGAAGTCAAGAAGGTTCGCTATCATATTCGTTAGCAATGTATTAGTGGAGTCAACACTAGCTGGCAGTCTAAGTTAAGCATTAATAAGTCTTTTTGGATATTTAGTCCCGTGGCAAGTGATACTGAAATGCAGTAAATGAGATTCAAATTCGGGTCTTAACTTGCTAAGAAATTTAACGCTTCCATTATTGGAGTATGTAGTATTAAATAATATCATAACAAGAACTACTATAATATTTATAATATTTGAGAGTTGTCACGATTGTTATGATATATGTCATAATTACTGTAATATATGTCATTATTATTGTAATATATAATGATGATAATGATATTTGTCACAATCACTAAAATATATGGCATGATTATTGTAATGTATGTAATGATGATAATTATCATGTATGTCATAATTACTATAACATATTTCAGGACCATTATGAGTACAGAACTTTCATAATTCCAACTCGTTTTTAAGCCAATACTAATATTACTGTGACGATAATAACAATTACACTTTGAAACATAAGATACCTCTCGTCTCTTTATAAAAAAGGGCTTATTTGCAATTCATTAACCTTGCAATATTCCCCAACCGGTGACACTCAGTATCCGCAACTTATTTTGCATAATGGCTGCCGCTCTTGAAGTAAAGTGAACCCGTTTTCACCTCAAATTTGACACCTTGATACTTGACCCATTACCCCTGTCAGCTAAAGTCCTTTCAACTTATATCATTTCAACTAAATATATCTCTAAACACACTCTTTCTTTTGCCGAAATATATTCTGGACATATAGATGTTTAATTCGTACCTTGATTTAGAAAATAAGCAAGGCAGTTGGGTGTAGTTAAATGCATATATATATACGTAAAATGAACAATGAAGTTATACCCTCATCTTCGACCCACATGCCTTAAGCTATATCAGAGAAAATGGAATCGGGATGTTTATTAATTTTAGCGGAAACCTC
>NC_051408.1:4043396-4043627 GCF_015228065.2 Penaeus monodon
CTCAGTTTCAGTAACTTCGCCCACTGATCGCTCTTTCTATTCCACAACTAATCCAAATTCCTCTCTATTCACTCCCTCCCTTTTCCCTTAGCTATCTGGAGTTGGTGACCAGACACTGCGAGACATACAGCTGTCACCAAGAAGCTTGCAAAAGTTCCATTCAAGACATTTACAAACACTTGATGGAAACCGACCGTAGTCTTGCACTGAAAATCGCCCTCTGTGTCTGCA
>NC_051408.1:4045060-4045241 GCF_015228065.2 Penaeus monodon
CAACTCTCCCTAATACAACATTGCAAGCAAGGAAAATAAAATCGACTTTTCACCAACTGCTCATCTGCATCTCTGATCTTAAATCGTGAAATGTTGCAACATTGATTTGGCAGGATGGCTTGCACCAGACATATACGCTCGTTATGAAGGGAAAATTGCAACTCATGTGCAATCTGTAGGC
>NC_051408.1:4045712-4046694 GCF_015228065.2 Penaeus monodon
CTGGCAAAGTAAAACATTTTGATAGCTCATATATCACTGAAATGACAAGTGTGCTCTCCCCATTCATTTAACCATGGTATTTGCAACAGTAATTTATAATTCTATTTGCATCTATCGATGTTTTAACTTTATGTATGTATGACTTATAAAATAATATGTTGCAGCCGCACGTATGCCTTTCAGCACATCACGCAATATATGAATGAAAATTGATAATTTCATATGAATGACAGTGAAAGCTATTGCTTGCATTAGGATGAATTGTTCAACAGTAATTTTGCTAAAAAAAAATGAGAATAGATAATGCCATGTTGCAAGGAATGTGACAGGTGTTTCACGTTGTCATATCGTCCTCAAAATTATATGTAATAATGATGAAGATTATAATCATCAAGACACGTCATACATCTACTGAATTATCAATTCTCATTCATATCTCCGCTTTAATTCTGGTATTTTTTAGAACTCTGATCATTTCATTTAAAGGTTACTAACCTCTTTGACTTTTTTTTCAATTTTACAAAGTTTTATATCTCATTTTTCACCTGTATCCTTATTTTCCTTGTATGGAACTGTCCTGTCAACACAATCTAATTTCGTATATGGTTCTGCCCAATCCACGCCCTTCTTTACTTAGTATAGCACTGTATTATCACCATCAGTTGTCCGTTCGTATTACGTAATGCACATCCGGGTATAGGTTCCATTTATGCAGTATTACGTCACATTTTTATATTTCGAGAGCCAATGCGTATAAACATCAGTGACATTCATCCTTGTCTAGTCATTGTCAATACAAATATATGCCAATGTTTTATATGTTTTACCATATATGTTTTTTCATATACGCGAACTACGTAAATGAATTCTGCTCTGCTAACAGTACCAAGCATAAAAACTTTTCTTTTTTCTCTTTTTTTGCGTTGGACATCATACGTTTATTAAAAATATCAAATGTCACATGGTGGGTTGTAAAATTTCC
>NC_051408.1:4047573-4047682 GCF_015228065.2 Penaeus monodon
GTGTAACATATCCATTACATATTTTGTTCGTCCGCATTTTGGGAAATTTGTTGAATAAAGATAATTAAATGCTGATTGATAAGTTTGTTAATGAGAGAGAGGTGTGTTT
>NC_051408.1:4048852-4049269 GCF_015228065.2 Penaeus monodon
TATGTTCCCGCTTTCCTCCTTGCCCTGTGGTTTCTCCTAAGGTCAGCCAGCACGGTCGTGTCTGCCCACAGTGCCCGGTGCTTAGTTGGCAAATGGCTTAAAGTTTTCTCATCGAGCTAAGAAGGTTTTCTCGAGCAAGTTTTAGTGCGTAAGTTTTACTGTATGGAGGGAGACATAAGGTTGCAAATACGAGATGTTTGCATGGTTGCTTGTTTAAGAATGGATGTCTGTTTTATACATATATATAGTGTGTTGTGTTTATGATTGTTTGCAGGTGCGGGTGTTCGAGATACTTTATTCATTTTTATATTTTCTCTTTCTTAAAATTTCGTTTATCAGTGTATGTATGATTTTTTTCTTGTCGATAGAGAATAATTAAATAGAAACTATTTATATCTTTAATGCAACCAAACTCGA
>NC_051408.1:4049295-4049425 GCF_015228065.2 Penaeus monodon
GTCAATCTCGACGCACCATTTTTTCATTTCCATTCCAATTATCATTTATTCATCTGTCCGTGCATCTATTTCTTTCTTTCTTTTTCCCTTTTCATTCCAGTTCTTTCCTCATTCATCTGTTCGAGTATTC
>NC_051408.1:4049507-4049615 GCF_015228065.2 Penaeus monodon
GCTCATACTAATTCCACCTTTCTTTCTTTCTTTAAACAGCAGTATATCAATTCCTCTACTCATCCACTTACCCACCTACCTATATATCAATTCATCAGATCATCCATT
>NC_051408.1:4049821-4050313 GCF_015228065.2 Penaeus monodon
CATCCACGTATCCACCCACCTATATATTAAATCATCAAGTCATCCACTTACCCATCCAAATCTTATATCAATTCCTCAAACCATTCACTTACCTACCTACCCATATATCAAACTCTGAACTCATCCACTTACCCATCATATCCTCATATTACCCATTATATTAATCCCACTTTTTTTCCTTTCTTCAAACAGCAACAGCAGTCAAAAGGAGTGTGTGGAAGCCCAGAAGCGCCTGCACCCTCCTTGCGCCCAGATGAAGGATTCGCCGCCGATTAATCAGTGTCATAATCTGGGCAGGGACTGTCGTAATGACCGTGTCTGCAGGTACGGTAGGGGAGGGTGGGTTGTGGGGGAGAGAAGGGGGAGGGTGGGATGTGGGGGAGAGAAGAGGGAGGGTGGGAGGGTGGGGATGGGGTGGGGGAGAGTGAGATGTGGGGGAGAGAAGGGTGTGGGTGGGTGGGTGAGGAGGGATGAGGAGAGGGGTGGGTGATT
>NC_051408.1:4051029-4051419 GCF_015228065.2 Penaeus monodon
TAGAATTCCCCATTCATTCCCCGTAACTTCCCATTACTCTCCCATTCGTTTTGTCTCCTCCATTAATATCATCCACTTTTTTTAACATCAGATTCCCCTTAATTCTATCCGGTAATCTCCTTTCATCTTTTCTTACTAAGTAATTCCCCATTTTTATCCCTCGTTACCAATCCCCACATCAGTCGCATTTTCCTTCTCTGTAATCTCCCATTTTGTTCCTATAGTAATCCTCCACATCCTATTGTAATCCACCTTATACAACCAATTCCTCCCCCCCCCATGTGACCTCCTCTTCCCACCTCCCAATCCACATCTTTCACTTATTTTCTTGACCCATCTAGGCCATCATTTGTCCACCTTTAGCTAACAAGCCAATCTCTCCCTCGCATC
>NC_051408.1:4051996-4052604 GCF_015228065.2 Penaeus monodon
CAACTCCCTTCTCTCTCCCCAGGTACCAACTGGAGCATTACGAGTTGTCATGCGCTGCTGACACCATGACGGGGAGGTGCGCCGGCCAACACAAGGAGTGCACCAAGGCTATGCTGGGTCTCCTGGGCACAGATCTACATACCAACTGTGTGTGCAAAGGAACCAATTTTTATGACATCAACCAATGCCTTGCCTGGAAGCGTTTGCTTTGGGGCAATCCATGCGTGGGTAAGTTGAGGGTATTACCTTGGGCAGCCCTTTGTGAGTAGGGTATGGGTAAATTGAAAGAAACTCTTTGTTTGGGTAAGTTTTGGGTAGGTCCATGTGCAGGTAAGTTGAAAGAAACTCTTTGTTTGGGTAAGTTTTGGGTAGGTCCATGTGCAGGTAAGTTGTAAGAAGCGCTTTGTTTGAGAAAGTTTTGGGTAGTTCCTTATGTGGGTAAATTATGGGCAGCCTTTTGTGAGACAAAAAAATGCGTAGGTATGTTGTGGAGTAACTTTTTAAAGTGTATACTCACACATTATGCGTTTGGAAGTTTGGGATGGTCATAGTTACATTTGTTTTGAAACAATTTGTTTGTAACAAAACATTCTACACTAGGAATTCTA
>NC_051408.1:4052928-4052995 GCF_015228065.2 Penaeus monodon
CTTTTAGTGTAAAACTAGAAAGTGTGACAAAAGTTTAGTAACAAGAAAAAAATTTGTAAATGCCTTT
>NC_051408.1:4053168-4053918 GCF_015228065.2 Penaeus monodon
CGAATTCGGAGACGTAGACCTGTTTTATAACGTCTTTTTACTGTGTCTTTCACTGCTGTAACTTTACGTAAATTTTTTTGATTATATTTTTGTGATGCTTTTCACTGTTATGTCATTTACAGCATATATATTTTTGTGACATTTTTCATTTATTAATTTTTGTGATACTTTTCATTTGTATGTTTTTAATACGTTTTACTTTCATATTTTAGTGACACTTTTCAACGTTTTTTAGTTTGTTTGTTTTTGTGTAACACGTTCCAGTTACATTTTGTGACACTTTTTACAATTTCATTTTTTATAATACGTTTCAGTTATATTTTATGACACTTTTTACAATTTCATTTTTTATAATACGTTTCAGTTATATTTTTTGACACTTTTTACTGTCCTATTTTGGGGGACACTTTTTGGTTGTAATTTTTTTTGTAACAATTTCCAATTATATTTCTGTGACACTTTTTACTTTTATTCTTCGTGGCAACTTTTACTTAGAAAGACAATAATCATTTTAACACTTTTTGCTTGAGAAAAAAAAGACATTATTATTTTTGTTTCAATAACATTTTCTTTTCTTTTTTTTATTGGTTTACTTACTGCATCTTTTGTAGTAAAAGGAAGAGAGAAATGTATATTTGATTCATTTATATTTTTTAAGGCAATTTTGAGATTGGTTTTACCGAGAGCCATTGACGTATCTCGTGGTTTTTGGTTGAGAAAGGCATATGTCTAAGTATTGATGCTTTGTAG
>NC_051408.1:4054264-4054433 GCF_015228065.2 Penaeus monodon
ATATAATTCATGAGGATATGTATATCTATATGATCATCTGTCAGTCTGTCTGTATAGATGTATGTTTGCATAATATAATATCTATCTATTAGCCTTTAAATCTTGTCTATCTGTCTATCCACGTATGTGTGGGTGTGTCTGTAGGTTTGATAGATATCTAGTTATCCGT
>NC_051408.1:4054509-4055053 GCF_015228065.2 Penaeus monodon
GAGGTTAAATAGCCGACAAACAGACAGATAGACAAACATAATAGATAAAAAGGACATACACATCTGCGCCCACCACCCTACCCCCCATGCCCTTTCCACTACCCCCTCCCCCCCTTTCACCTACTCCCCCCCCCACCTCTTCCACCTCTTCCCTTACCTAGAATCCCCTCCCCCCTCCCTAAAAACCTACCTCCCCTTTCCTTAAAAAAAAAAAAATCCCCCCCTCCTCTTCCCGAAAACCCCCTCCCCCCTCCCGAAAAAACCCTCCCCCCTCCCGAAACCCCCCCTCCCCCCTCCCGAAACCACCCCTCCCCCCCTCCTTCAAACCCTCTCCCCCCCTCCTTCATTCCCCCTCCCCCCCTCCCGAAAAAAAACCCTCCCCCCTTCCCGAAAACCCCCCTCCCCCCTTCCCCACACTAGACTCGAGACGCGCCAGCCTTCAAAAGCGCAACGGATTTATTCAGTTAAGACAAATTCAAACCAACTTTGTAACGGCTTTTACCCGCCTGTCATTCCTAACTGTGTTTACCGCGCGATGCTTTGC
>NC_051408.1:4055358-4055455 GCF_015228065.2 Penaeus monodon
TAGGCCCGTAGTGCAGTGTGGTTGCCGCCGCAATTTTACCTTCCTGAGTCACAACTGTCCAAGGCTATTACGTTACTTTTGGGTTTTGGTGTGAAGT
>NC_051408.1:4055935-4056678 GCF_015228065.2 Penaeus monodon
AGATGAATACAGGAATATAGGGAGGAGAGGAATAGTAATAAAAGGTGGAAGTAGGAGGAAAAGTGATGAACAAGGAATAGGGAAGGAGAAGGATGAATAAGGAAAAAGGTGATGAAAGGGAGGAGAGCGGATAGAATAAGGATAAGATAGGAAGGGAGGATAGGGAGGGAAGAGGAAGAAGAGGAATGAGGGGACGAAAGGAGGGGGGAGAATAGAATAAAGATGACATAGGAGAGGACGATAAGGAGGGAAGAGAAATGAGGAATAAGGGATAGAATCAGGATTAGGTATGTAAGAGAGGATAAGGAATGAGAGAATAAAAGGAGGGGAAAGGATAGAATAGGAACAGAATGGGGGAATGGAGGATACAGAAGGAGAATGAGGAATGGAAGTAAAATGAAGGACGAAGATGAAGAAAAGATGAGAAAAGGGAGAAATACGGGTAATGTGAGAGGTCTAGCGTAAGGGAGAAGAAAAGGGAGGATAAGGGGAAAGGGAGGAGGAGGATAAGAGGTAATGGATAAAGGGAAGGGGGGGGAGGTAAGGGGTGTGGTGTTAGGGGAGGGGGAAGGGGGAGAGAGATGGAGGAAGGGGATAATAATGATAATCAATGTTTTAGTAACCAAATCCATAATCATAAGAATCATAATAATGGTTATAATAAGGATATAGTAACTATGCACCAATACAAGTCAAAACTATAAAAATGAAAAGAAAAATTATCATAAAAAAAAATATTTATA
>NC_051408.1:4056725-4056932 GCF_015228065.2 Penaeus monodon
AGAATGATATTAGACCAGAGTGCTGCCGCAAAACTTTCAAACTATTTAAAAGAAATATACAACAAAAGACGAATGGACGAACATTAAAAGAAATTCAAGTAACAGTAACCACGCTTTGCTAAATTAAATTCACAAGAAATTAATGCAATAAACAAATTGTATTTTTTTTTATATATATTTGGACCTCAGTTGAATTACCCAATGTAA
>NC_051408.1:4056967-4057194 GCF_015228065.2 Penaeus monodon
GTAAGTTTTGTATAAAATCAGGAAGTTACGACTAAAATTCCACTTCAAATTGCAGGCCGGCATTTCATTATGCAGTATTGAAATGTGATGTGAAATATATATACATCAGTTGCTTTTTACATAAGCTTATGAACTGTACAAATAATGGGTTTTAAGATTACATATATCAGTATATGCGCTATGCGTATATAGGAGCATATGAGTAAGTTTTAGATTGCAGTATTTGG
>NC_051408.1:4057353-4057497 GCF_015228065.2 Penaeus monodon
CGTTTCCCATAGCAATAAAACTTATATCATATAGATAACAAGATATCATTGCATTGCATCTTTCCAGCATCAATCCATCTTTTTTTTATTCCCTCTCCACAGTGGAAACTCAGCTAACGTACCACATTGCTCGTTTGGGAGTCA
>NC_051408.1:4057964-4058324 GCF_015228065.2 Penaeus monodon
ACTTCACGAGCGCCCCCTCCTCAAACAAACCACAACTCCGTATAGCGAACCAGAGAGAAGAAGAATCCGCTACGGCAGTAACGTGCAAGGAGAAGTACGCGGGCGCGAGAGAAGTAGGGAAATAGAGAAAGGAACACAACAGCAAAAACGCCCCCCCCTCCCCCTCCAAAACCACCACCCTTCCTCGAACCGAGAGAGTGTCGGGGTAGCGTGGGCGTGGGTGAGGAGCCCATAGAAGTGATCGAGATGGGCGCGGGCTTAGACGGCACTCGCCTGCAGGTCAGGAAAGTGGGCAGCACCCCCCAGAGCGACCACACAGTGCCACACCCCGCTCTCGGTGCCCCTTCGATCTTGCACCCG
>NC_051408.1:4059348-4059642 GCF_015228065.2 Penaeus monodon
ATAAGATATGAAACGAAGTACATCCACAGCATTCATATCATCACCGCATCTCTCTATATCTTCATCCCACGAAGGAGAGATAACAGTCAAAATCACCTGTGCATCCTACATTAAACTTGTATCATAGCAAATTCCCTTGCCATAGGTTTCCAATAAACGGTTTAGCTTTGATGTCGTTTAGTCCAGTCATTTAATCTAAATATGATATTCCGTTAATGAGAACGAGAGGATTTGTCGTCCACGGAGCAGACGATAAGCTTGGATTTCGTGTAGTAATTTGTAGCGTTTCGATGA
>NC_051408.1:4059717-4059824 GCF_015228065.2 Penaeus monodon
GGAGAGGGGGGGGGTTGCTTATATGTGTGGGTATTTTATTTCGTATTCTTGTATTTTTTTGTGTGTGGGCAATTTATTTCATATGTTTTTGTTTATTTATGCGAGTA
>NC_051408.1:4059883-4060204 GCF_015228065.2 Penaeus monodon
TGTGGGTATTTAATAGTGGATTTTTTTTTATCTTTTACAGGGTACTGCGAGATCAAAAGGCCATGGGATGTGAATTCTCGTATCATTGAGGAACACACGAGTATTCGGGTAAGTTGCGCGCGAAGAAAACGTAAATGATGGAAACAGAAGAAGAGCGAGATGCGCAGTGTGGTTGGAGGACTAGGAAGGAAATTAGAATAAACAGGGGGAGATAATCAATAATAAAAGGGGAAAAGAAGGAGAAAGAGAAGTATGGAATCGGGAAAAAAGAGAGGGAGATATATATCGCATAAAGGGTATTCAGCTATGAATGGAGAATGG
>NC_051408.1:4060354-4061215 GCF_015228065.2 Penaeus monodon
ATCCAACCCCACGTCGAGGTTCCTTCGATGGAGCGTCGAGGGAGGAGGCGCGCAGCCCGACAACCCCGCTGTGATTGTTCTCCAAAGCGCAAATGGCAATAGCATTGTGTGTGTTCTGAGTGGGATATAGAGTATCGGAATCCTTCCTCTGTGATGTGAACGCTCGTCTTTTGTTTCAGGTTTTTTTTTTCCCCGTGTGAGATCCTTTTTGTGGTGTTTGTTTAGTTGAGATTATGGCGTTTATTGATTGATGATGGGGAAACGGGGGTACATTATCTATTTCGATTTGATGTGTAATGCTGATTTCTATAATGTTCTTTTTTTCCTGTGTGTTTATTCCAGCTGTACAAGGACGGAGATAAGGACTGTTCTGAGCTGTGTTTCTGCGAAGTCCACGAGCGAACGAAATGTAAAGTAGGTATCGCTTTAAACACAAAACTTTCTGTTTTTCTGCCTAACTTTATGCCCATCTGTATCTATGCCTCAAGGTATTTGAATATTTCTTAGGTAGAAAAAAAATGTAAAATATACATATATTTCAAAACATGTAGAGTGCTTTCTTGGGAGGAAAATAAAGCAGAGGTAGATTAAAATATTAAAATTCTTACTTATATTTACCCATATTTCCTTATATTTCCTTATATTTACTTATATTTACTTATATATTTTCTTATATTTATTTACATTTACTTAAATCACTTATATTTACTTAAATTTAATTATATTTACTTTTAAAATTTACTTAAAATATTAATTTCTTTCTGTCTATCTAAACTGTATGTGTGTCTATAACAACCGTATTATATAACCCATTTTACAGGTTATATGTCTGATTTAATTTCTTTGTAATTAAAACATTAA
>NC_051408.1:4061738-4062099 GCF_015228065.2 Penaeus monodon
CAAGACGTACGTATTCTAACTACCGTAAGGGTCTTCCGCACCCCCAAAACACACCAGCTTACTACCTCCTCCCCATCACTTCTCTCCCTACAGGTCCTGGACTGCATTGAGAACCTTCCATGCGAGACAGACTTTGCTGTTTACAACCACAATGCCCCCGCCTACCAAGCATATAGAGGCGAATGCATATGTTACTCCGGGGACTTCATCTGCATGAGACCACGCAAAGGTGAGGGAAAACGTGTGTGTTCTGGTCTTCAAGAATTGTTGTCTTGATTTCGCCTCTATTTTGATTTCTAAGTTCGAGGATGAGTGTGGGGTGAGGAGAGTGCGGTGCTTATATTTTGTCTTTTCTCATCTT
>NC_051408.1:4062241-4062635 GCF_015228065.2 Penaeus monodon
TATTTCTTCTTTTGTGGCACAGTTTCAAAAGACTGAACGCCTATGATTAATAAAATGATTAATATGATAATCTGTATATTCACCCTACATATTTCCTACCATCTCTACCCGTCCTTAGGTCTGATTATCAACTCCAAAGGCAAACACAAAATGTTATATCCTTGTTGCTTTTACATTTTTAAAAAAATGTGTTAGGCATATGTCTTCAGGAGGGGGTGTGGGTGGGGGGAGGGGGGAAGGCCTCACAAGTACCCCTAAGGGACTGGAGACAAATGTCCACAAAGCTTTTTTATTTTTTTATATATCCGCCTGGAATGAATAGTGGATAGTGGATACATTCTCTTTCACTGGGATTAAATATATCGGTGAATGAATATGCGTGTGGGTGTGTGAA
>NC_051408.1:4062828-4063007 GCF_015228065.2 Penaeus monodon
ATTTTTCTAGATAGATGGATATATTCATGTGTGTGTGAGACTTTTCGTTATCCTTTCTATACAACATTAGATTAGTTATTCTCTTTTCATTCATTGAGAAGACACCTTCCTATAGGCTAAATTTAATTCATTATATTTTTGTGTATCTCAGGTGACTAGTTTATCAAACAGTATCAAAT
>NC_051408.1:4063935-4064230 GCF_015228065.2 Penaeus monodon
CAAAAAAAATCCTATCACATATTTTTCGAAAATATATTCTAAAATATGATAAAACTCACTTCCGCCTCGCCTCTTTTCCCATGCATGAACTTGTCCAGCGAAGAACAAAGATTAAACCCGACCTTTATTGTGGCTCGATATTGGCACTGTTGTTGTGGAAGCCTGGGGCCAGTTATCCCAGCGGCCCCTTTCTCTCTTCTCGTTGTATTTTTCTACATTGTATTTTGTTTTTATATTCCACTTTTCTGTCTCTGTTTCTTCGTGTTTGGGTGTTTGGACTGTTTTTCTGTTTCTT
>NC_051408.1:4064558-4064661 GCF_015228065.2 Penaeus monodon
TCCCTTTCTCTCCTCCTTCATCTCTTGTACTCTTCTCTCCGTTCTCTCCCTCGCTTCCTCCCACTCCGCTTCCCTCTCTTCACCTTCCACCTTTCTCTCTCAC
>NC_051408.1:4064690-4064759 GCF_015228065.2 Penaeus monodon
CCTTCATAGTTGACGTATTTCCGGGTTGAAGTTATCATGGTGTGGTATAGATTGTTGAGAGGACTCGTG
>NC_051408.1:4065468-4065652 GCF_015228065.2 Penaeus monodon
TTTATCCAATATCATCCAAACTCTCCATTCTCTTATCTACTACTTTCCATTCACTTATTTCTTTATTTATCACTCTATTTGCATATAATGATTCTTACATTTTCTTAACGACTTCAGAAGAAAAATTCAAGGCATGATATTGAGACTTAGCTCTGAGCCTCTATAAATCATCAGCCTTTTGAAG
>NC_051408.1:4066141-4066438 GCF_015228065.2 Penaeus monodon
AATAATTCGTCGCAATATTACTTTTATTTCTGACTGGAACAAGTAATTCCAACAAAGTCAATGCAGTTCTTCTTCCTTAAAAAACCCATCCAGTGTTGAAATTTGCACCAATATATATATATATTTTTTTTTTTCAACTTTTTTTTTTAAGAAAGCGACTTCATAATTGGATTTTTTTCCTTGTGTTTTCATTATCAAGTTTGGCGTTTTTCATTAAGGGATTAGCAGCTGTAATTAGCCTTTGCTATATTAATCATATTTATTTTGATATATTCTTTTTGATGACTTTAATGACGT
>NC_051408.1:4066660-4067283 GCF_015228065.2 Penaeus monodon
CGGGATTTCAGAGAAATATTAATCTTTATAATAACTAACTTTTCTTGTTTGCGGATTTACGTGCTGTTTTCAGAAATGATTAATTATCAATACAACAAATCGGAAAAAGATCCAATATGGAGATGCTAAGTTCACAAGTCAACATTACAAGATAAAGCATTATTCTTACAAAGTTCAAAACATCTTCCATAAATCAATCAGTTTCAAAACCTCCAAGATTTTTTTTAATACGACATTGTTCATAATTATATAAACTTCCTTTCTGTCATAATTATATATACCCCCTCTATGTATAACAACATGTACTCCCTTTCTGACAGATATATTACTTCCTCTATTTATAACAATACATGCCCCTTTCTAGCATAACTATTATTCAAAATTATATGAACCCCTTCTGTCTATCGTCCAAGGCTACCCCGTTTTTCAAATAAGACATTGTTCGTAATGCGTTTCCAAACTGCCAGCGCTATCAGCCGCTCAAATTGTTCATAGATTGTTCCGAGCCTCCAGCAGAATTATTCCTGCAACACAGTCAATGGTCGTGAATTGTTGTGTGTGACAGACGTCTAAAAAGATTCGAGCCAACCTTGCATGTTCAGCCGAGTGCAGTGTGGGCGACG
>NC_051408.1:4068024-4068348 GCF_015228065.2 Penaeus monodon
TCACACTGCAACGTCACTTTGCCCCGCCCCCTCTCAAAACAAAAAGCCAAAAAAACAAATAAATGAATAAAAGACAGGAGAGGCGGGACGAGCAGGCCAAAACCCCAAGCGCTACAGAAGACAAAATGAAATATAGATGTTACCTGAAGTTCAAATCGACCGATATAGCGAGTCGACGGAATAAATGCTTGGCTTCGAAATATCGGAAATCAAAAATGACACAGCCGGGAGTTCTGCAAATAGACAAATAGTGCAAAATAGGAGGGGAAAATAGGGCCTTTGTTCTGTCCACTGTAAACGGGTCAGAAGCGTTGGGGAATGATG
>NC_051408.1:4068779-4068925 GCF_015228065.2 Penaeus monodon
ATAGACTTTTTATTAAACAGAGATCATAGAAATTATAATAAAAATATAAAATTATGATAAAAAAAAAATCCGAGACTGGTTTTTAATGATAAAAGTGACTAAATGTTTGTTTTTTTTCTCGATCTTTTAATTCCTTTTTCCTACCT
>NC_051408.1:4069485-4069652 GCF_015228065.2 Penaeus monodon
GCCACTTTCAATATTTTTCACCGGAATAAATATGTAATTATTATCACTCACTTTCTTGTTCCTCCCTTCATCATCTCTCCCCATTCTCTTCCCTCCACCTCTTCCTTTCCCTTCTTTGCCTTCTTTTGTCTACTTTCTCTCCCCCCCCCCATCATGATTCCCTCTCT
>NC_051408.1:4070240-4070395 GCF_015228065.2 Penaeus monodon
TCATTACTGCCTTAAAAGACGCAATTCACAAACGTTAACATTCCCGATTATGTCTCGCTCGTGATGCTTGAGAAATATGAATGTAAAAGGCGCTCGACGAAATTTAAAATTTTTTTTTTCATTTCTACGGGATGATTTTTGGTTGATTAATGATG
>NC_051408.1:4070419-4070730 GCF_015228065.2 Penaeus monodon
GGGGGGGGTATTGTTCGTTTAGTTTACTGTTATGTTGATTTATATCATTCTCTTAAGATTATAAAATCATTCAAAAGAACAAAGACTTTGAATGAGAATGATGTAAGGATTTTTAATTAATTGTATTTTGATTAAGTATGATTTATGCGAATTAATAATTGGTCGAATGTCATTAGAGAGAGTTGAGATAGATTAAATCACGTCTAATCCAGTGCTGATTAGATTTTATCAAAGTCAGTTCAAATTGTCAGTAACAATTAATCTAATCTAATTTCATAAAATACTTTCGATTTTTTTTTTTGGGGGGGGGG
>NC_051408.1:4072403-4072725 GCF_015228065.2 Penaeus monodon
TTATAATCCAACAACTCATTTCCATATAATCGAACACCAAAGACGGCAACATTTGCAGTTGCAAGATTGTGACCTAAAGTTTTGCAATGATGATCTCAACCAACAGCTAACACAAACAAAACAAGACTGACATGAATTTACTCCTCTTTGACATGTCTTGGAGAAACAGAAATCATATATGCAAATTTTCTTTCTATGTGCGAGGTGAGGGAGGAAGAGAGTTAGAAAAGCTGTCAAAGACCCGTACAGTTTGTATTGGTTTGCGTGTGTGATATTGTGAGTTATTGTGTGTGTTTCGGAGTGTTGGATCCGTAGGGACTTC
>NC_051408.1:4073096-4073373 GCF_015228065.2 Penaeus monodon
CGACATATCCAAACCCTTCACATTAACAATAGCAGCATTCCCCTCCCTAAAAAAGGAAAAGATATTCACACTCACACGCAAGCAAAAGGAGTTTAATCCGAGCAAATGAAGCAAGCCATACACACGCAAAATCCGACAGCTGCTAATTATGTGAACTAACGCAAGTTGCATAAAAGCCGAGAGAACTTGCACTGACATTGCACTTTCAACCTAGAATTCCCAGCATTTGCATATTTTACGATTTCCGAGTTTTCCTAACGTCTTCTGTGTTTTACTT
>NC_051408.1:4073851-4074015 GCF_015228065.2 Penaeus monodon
GTGATAAATATATAATAACAATAAGGACAAACTGTAACAGAACGGCGGCCGGAGTTGCCTATTCCCTTTAAATCACGTGATCTACTTTGACAAGAGCGAAAAGAAAATTATCTCTCTTTCCTCCGAATAAAATTTATATATTCTTCGATTATCTAAATATTCCC
>NC_051408.1:4074436-4075385 GCF_015228065.2 Penaeus monodon
TGCTTCTTCCTTCCTTTCTCTCCTCCTCTCTGCTTCCTCTTTCTTCCCCTCTCTGTTCTCTCTTCTCTCCCCTCTCCTCTTCCTCTCCTGCCTCTCCCTTTCCTTCTCCCTTCCCTTTTTCTCTTCTCTTCCTTTCCTCCCTTCTCTCCCTTTCTCCCTTCTCGACTCCTCCATTCTCCTCCTCTCCTGCCTTCTCCCTTTCTACCTCTCTTCCGTCTCCCGTTTCTCTCCCTTCTCCCTCCTCCTCTACCCCACCCCTCCCCCTTTCCTCCCCCTCTTCTCTCTTTTTTACCCCTCTTCAGTCTTCCTTTTCTCCCCTCTTCTCCCTCTTTTCTCTCCCTTTCCTCTCTCTTTCTCCCCCCCTCTTTCTCCCCCTTTCTCCTTTTCCTCTCCTTCCTTCCTCCTCCGCCTTCCCCTCCCTTTCTCCTCTCCCTCCCCCCTCCCCCACCCCTCCCTTTCTCCTCTCCCTCCCCCCTCCCCCACCCCTCCCCTTTCTCCTCTCCCTCCCCCCCCCCCCACCCCTTCCTTTCTCCTCTCCCTTCCCCCCTCCCCCCTCCCTTTCTCCTCTCCCTTCCCCCCTCCCTTCCCCTCTCCCTCCCCCTCCCCCACCCCTCCTCTTCTCCTCTCCCTCCCCCCTCCCCCACCCCTCCCCGGCGGCACACACGAGCGGGCGCACTCTAAGTTCGGGGTTTAACTTCTTCGGCTTCCCTTTTCTTATTATTTTCTTTTCTTTTTCCTCTTTTATCGGCGAGTTGCATGCTGTGAGTTTCGCTTCCCTCTCTCCCTCTCCCTGTCTTTCGTTCTCGCTCTCTCTTGCTTTCGTTTTTCGCTCCATTTCGGTCTGTTTCGATCTCTCTTGTTGTCTCTTGGTTCCGGTCTGGTTCTCGCATTGTTTATCTATTTATCTGTCTATCTATCTCTCTTTCGCTCTTTCGCTCGCGCTCTCCCC
>NC_051408.1:4075465-4076038 GCF_015228065.2 Penaeus monodon
CGTCATCTCATTCTTTCTCATTCTTCCCTCCTTCCTCCTTTCCCTCTTCTCTCTCCCTCTCCCTCCTCTTTCCCTGATTCGCTTTCCTCCCCCTCCCCTTACCTCCCCCAACCCCTCCACCCCTCCTCCCTCTATCCTCTCCTCTCCCCCTTCCTTCTCTCTCCCTTTCCTCCTCTTTCCTCGCCACCTGATCAACCAACCAACCTTTCCTTCCCCCCCCTCCTCCCCTCGACTCCCCAACTTTTTACCTTCCCCCCCATCCTCCTCATCCCCCTACTCCCCTTCTCCCCCCTCCCTCCTCCTTCTCTCTCGCCTCCTTCTCCTCCCTCCTCCCTCTCCCTCGCCTCCCTCCCTGTCTCCTTCCCTTCTCCCACCTCCCTCCCTCCTCCTCCCCCTCTCTCGCCTCCCTCCCTCCCTCCTCCCCTTCTCCCGCCTCCCTCCCCGCCTCCTTCCCTTCTCCCACCTCCCCCCTCCTCCCCCACCCTCTCCCTCCCGTCACAGTCGTCAACAAATTAGGTTAGAGAAGGTCGCATTGGAAGCTTTTAGCATCAACATGTAGCCGTGATGAAGGTG
>NC_051408.1:4076321-4076940 GCF_015228065.2 Penaeus monodon
AAAATTTAAGGTAAAGAGGGAGACGAGGAGCGAAAAAGAGGTAAATCAGGAAATTCGATAAAAAGAAGGGAATAAGGAGGCAGATGAAAGAGGGAGATTGATAGGAGAGAAAAGAAGGAAGGGGGAAGGAGAGGAAGAAAAAGTTTGGAGTAAAGGAGACACGGAGAATTAATGGAAAACAGAGGGAAGGGGAAAGAGAAGAAGATATAGAAGAAAAAGATAACGGGGAGAAAGTTAGAAGAGAGGAAAGACAGAAAGGGAATTAGCGAAAGACGAAATACGGATTAGAAGTATGGAGAAAATAAAGAGAGGAATGTGATAAAAGAAGAGAAAAAAAGAGAGAAAATAACATAGAGAGAGGAAAGGGATAAGATAAGAGAAACAAGAAGAGAAGAAGTGAGAAGAAAAAAAGAGAAAAAGGGAGATGGAGAAGAATGTTATGAAAATAGAAAAGAGAATGAAGAGAAAGAGAAACAGAAGAGATGTAGAGAAGAAAAAGAAAGAAGTGAAGGAGGAGGAATAAGAAAAGAATGAAAGAAAGAAGAGGGTGGATAAACATGAGAAAAGGAAGAAGAAAGGGAAGGAAGAGAGGAAAAGAAAGAGGAAAAGGAGGATGACG
>NC_051408.1:4077699-4077897 GCF_015228065.2 Penaeus monodon
GTGGGATGGTTTTCAGAGGAAGAAGCTGTTTTAAGGAAGGTTCTCATTATGCGTTCAACGTGAAGGCGCTTCTCAAAGGAATCTATTATCAAAAGAGTTTAAGTTTTAAGGCTAACTATTTGTATGGGATCCTGTGATATGTATACTGTGTGCTTCTGTGGGCTACTGGTGCACCTGATGGGCCAGATGTGGAGGGAA
>NC_051408.1:4078218-4078673 GCF_015228065.2 Penaeus monodon
AGTATGTATGTACATATATCCCTACACCGAATCTACAATGTATATGTATGTGCGAAGAACATCCCTCTGAAATAACACAGACCCACACAAAAGCAAACCCCATTTGAGAACCCACAACAACAACCCCCACATCACAACACGTCATTACAACCCCTCCCCCCACCCCTCCCCTCTCTACACCCTTTAAACCCACACCACAATAACCCCCATTATTTTTAACCCCCACAGAGGAGTACCAACTAACAACCGGGTTATTCCTGCTCCTGGGCTTCAGCAGAACAGAAGAGGCCCTGCTGAAGAACGTAACAGGTGGCTCAGCAGTTGACGCGCTGATGTATCTGCAGATGATCATTAGAACTGTCTCTGCGCAGATGGGCGTAAGTAGATGTCACCCATCTTCGTTGTTTGAAGCAGTAGGGGAGCAGGTAGTATTAAAAGGGGTGGAGTATGTATTT
>NC_051408.1:4079089-4079267 GCF_015228065.2 Penaeus monodon
CTTATTCATGTATTTTTGCACTTGCATTTTTTTTATATCCTCTCCTCTCTTACTGAATTTTTTTCGTGTATTGTCCTTTCTTCTGAGCCTTTAAAGAGGACGAGATACAAAGAGATAGGTACGAGAATATTTCCCCACGAGGAAAGTTCAGAATATCAAAGGCAATAGCAAACTCTAT
>NC_051408.1:4079470-4079581 GCF_015228065.2 Penaeus monodon
ACGTGCATGTCTGTGTGCTTATTTCAAACCCCCCGTATCAGTAGCTCCGTTCTACTATCAATCCCTCATCTCATTCACTGTCACCCCCACCCCCACCCCAACCCCTCCCCC
>NC_051408.1:4079632-4079951 GCF_015228065.2 Penaeus monodon
TTCATTCCAAACACCCTATCCTTCTTATAAAAAAAAAAAATGTATCCCATACTGCTAACAACCCTTTTACTTTTTATTATTACGGTTCCATTTCCTTTATTTTTAAAAATTCTCCCTCGGCGCATCAAGGACCATATCCGTTCTCATTACAAGAATATTAACACGTGTTATGAATTACTCAAGACATCTCATTTCCTGGTAATGTCAGCGTCTTGAGCTTCGTGTTTTAATGGTCCCGAGTCCCTCCGCCTCGCCTTCTTTCATTTACTTCAAGTTGTCTCGCTTGGTTCATTTTCTTTACTTTTTTTTAGGGGGGGGG
>NC_051408.1:4079991-4080068 GCF_015228065.2 Penaeus monodon
AGTGGGGTGGGGGGGGAGGCGTATAGATTAAAAACGTATTTATATGCTGTAATGTAGTTTTTTTTCTGGTTTTCAAG
>NC_051408.1:4080293-4080525 GCF_015228065.2 Penaeus monodon
TCCTCTCATCTCCTTTATGCTGATTTTCTCCCTCACTTTCTCCCTCACAGAGCGAGTGTCGAATCAAGTTATTCCAGCACACATCGGATAACTTGATCCTCCAAGTTCGACTGTTCCAGATTGCCTCCGAACTTAGCAACAAGACTTATACTACTTACATGTGGCAGCAGGAAAGGGTAGGTAGTCGCTCATGTAAGTATGTGTGGGGAGAAGGAGGGAGGGGAAAGGGCGA
>NC_051408.1:4080914-4081058 GCF_015228065.2 Penaeus monodon
CAAATGCCTTTAAATGAAATGGCAATGAGGAAATTTAGATAAAATTTCTAACTTTGAAACTTATAAATAAGATCATATCCAGAGAGGTTTATAGTTTATGTTCAGTGTGATTATGCGTTTACTTTTATATGAATGTGCGCGTGC
>NC_051408.1:4081152-4081267 GCF_015228065.2 Penaeus monodon
GAGGGACGATGATTTCATTTATGCACGCAATCGCAACGGACACAAAATTACCCCAACCATGCACGCACGCTTACCTTCCTTCGTCTTTCCTTCAACACAAAGTAATAATCTCACC
>NC_051408.1:4081505-4081865 GCF_015228065.2 Penaeus monodon
GCCTATTATATCCTTTTCTTTGGTTATTTTTAGTTCCTTCCTTTAGTTCCATCTTTCCTTCTTACATACTTACAGACACAGACGCACAGCAGCCTTATAACATATCCCCTCCCCCTCCCCGTGATGTTCTTTTGATCTGCTGAATTCCTTGGTTCTTTTGTTTCAATGAATCTTTTGTTTCTACCTCCCTC
Source organism: Penaeus monodon (assembly GCF_015228065.2). Classification (NCBI taxonomy): domain Eukaryota; kingdom Metazoa; phylum Arthropoda; class Malacostraca; order Decapoda; family Penaeidae; genus Penaeus; species Penaeus monodon. The sequence continues at coordinate 4,081,697 of NC_051408.1, forward strand.
TCCCTCTTTTTGCCCCTTTTTTCTCTCTCCCTTCTTATCCCTCTCCTTCTTCTCCCCTTTGCTTTACCCTATCTTTACTTCCTATCTCTACCCCCTTGCCTTATCCCCTTTCTCTCTCTTCTTCTCCCTTCCTTCTTCTTATTCCACGGTCTCTTAACCTCATTCTTAG
>NC_051408.1:4082081-4082803 GCF_015228065.2 Penaeus monodon
CCTTTCTTTTCCCATAGTGATACCTTTGTTCTGGTTTCCGCTTCTCCTTAAACACAACAGATACACTTCCGTATTCTGTTGTAACGGTTCTAACGGTCATAACGGTTGTAACGTTCGTAACTGTTATAACGGTCGTAGCGGTTGAAATGGTAATAACGGTTGTAACATTCTTAACTGTTGCAACGGTCTTAACGGTTGTAACTTTCGTAACGGTTATAACTGTTGTAACGGTCGTAACGGTTGTAACGGTCGCAACGGTTGTAACGGTCGTGACGGTTATAACGGTTGTAACGGATCTACTCCCTCTCTTGACAGGATTTGAATTCGTTGATATCGGAAGTCTTAAAGATGATGATGCCTTCAGTGGTTTCTTTCCTTTTTCTAATTCCTTTGTAATTCCTAAGTCAATAATGCTATCGTCTATTCTGTTAACTTTATTGCATTACACGGCACAGTAATCTTGTTTTTCTTTCTTCTCCAAATGGGGAAGAATCAGAATTCTGTTTATTTTCTCGTAATGGATAACTTAGCAATTATCCTTACTTTAAGCATTTCTGCAATTCATAGGATTGAATTATATGGTTATAATAATTGTCATGATGAATTTTGATCAATAATTTGCGTGGTGAAACTCTGCAATTGCATTTTGCATTAATACCTCAAAAAAAGTAAGTGAACTGATTAGTACAAATAAAAAGTAATGTAACACGTAAAGTTCATTA
>NC_051408.1:4082940-4084162 GCF_015228065.2 Penaeus monodon
ATGAAAAAAAAAATCACAATTTCTTTCTTTATTCATGAACAAAACACTGACACTGCGTTCGTATCTGAGCACAACTGAATTAATTATTTAAGATGTCCTTCTAATAAAGAAAATAACAAACTCAAGAACCTACTTACGTGATATCCAATTCTTACAAAGATACAATGAAATAAAAGCGCATCAATTATCATGTCATTTATTATTCATGAACAAAGTGCTTACACGGCCTTTCTATTCCGTATGATATGGTTTGATCTTTCGATAGATCTCTGAATAAAATTCGTAAATAGTCTAAGGAGTCAGAGTCGCCTCTATGAACGATAAAAATAAGGATGAAAACAATAGATGACTTGAGCGATCTCGAACTCCCGTGAGAAATGAGGAAAACAAACAAAAGCGAATCAATTATCATATCATTTATTATTCACAAACAAAACACACACACTCCCCTGCTGTTCGATACATTGTTGTTACTGACGTTGTGCTTCTTATAATGATCAGCAGGACGCTTCATTACCACAATTACACTTAAATACTTAAACTCACTTCCATTATATATACAGTGCATATGATCGTTCGCTGCACAATATTATATATATCATTTTCTAAAATTGGTGATCAGAGAGTATAAAATTTCAACCACTTTTCACGTTCTATTGACATCACGAAGGTTCACCAGTGTAAGGAAGCCACATACCATATAAACACCGTACGAAAAGTACTAGCACCATATCACCATACAGGGACGATACAACCAAACCATGGATACAGTGCTATTATACAACACAAAGGAGTCACTATATGAACATAATAGATCTCCCTCATATATTCTATACACTATAGAACAAAGGTATCACCCAATTCTCTCCACAGTTTTATATTTTTTTGTGATGTTCTGTTAATAAATTCCTATCTATTTTTTTTTTTTTTTTTATCTCCATTTTTTGTTTTCGTTTCTTTTCTTTCTTTTCTTTTTCATTTCATTCATCAACGAATTTCGTTTTTTCTTTGTCTACTTCTTTCTTCCTTTTATCTTCTTTTTTATCATTTATTTCCATTTTCTCTTTTTCCATTTTATCTCTTCGCTGTTTTCTTTCTTTCGTCCTTTTTCTTTTATTTAGCTTTGAATTTTTATTCAGCGCTCGACCCAATATTCAATTTTTCTTTCCATATTTTTAAAATTTCCCGTAATGCATAACCATTCCAAGAAATAGCTTTCGTC
>NC_051408.1:4084619-4084779 GCF_015228065.2 Penaeus monodon
AGGAGCAGTGCGAGGCCCCCGCCAGGAAAGTCGCCGAGATGATCAAGAAACGCGACCCGAAGATCCACGACGATGTCCACCTCTCTCTCTTCGTCCTGGCAGAAGTCGTCGATAATATCCCGAACCCTCAGAAAATCAGCTCCGCCCTCCCTTCTGCCCG
>NC_051408.1:4084866-4084938 GCF_015228065.2 Penaeus monodon
TAGGGCTTATATGGCCGTGGTGGGTTTGTGATAGTGACAGGATTTACGTATAGATTAATGATTGCGAAGGAG
>NC_051408.1:4085072-4085773 GCF_015228065.2 Penaeus monodon
CTCAGAAGAAAATCTCCATGAGTATTAACAGTGTGTATGAAGCTGACCTAAGTACTAAATCTTAATTTTTTTCATTTATTTTAGACCCCCTTCGAATAATAATCATTTTCTTTGGTGAATAGAAAACGAGAGACGCGTCCAGTATCTTCATAGGCAGCGCAATATTGAACTGAAGTGACTGTACTATGAAAGAACAAATATAATGAACTATAATATGAGGAAAGTAAATGTAACACAATATACAAGAGAAATACAATGACGTGACAAATCAGTAACAAAAAAGATATTAGTGTACTTTGTTGACATATTGAAAATGTGTATGCACGTATATCATCATACAACTATCCCTTGACATGTAAATCTATCAATAAAAAAAAAACATGATTCCATATCAATAATGATGATAAAACGCATGTCTAACACTACTTTACCAATGAAACAACATACTTTACGTGATATCAATCAAGAAACGCGGTTTCTTATAAAACAAAACATTTAGCTTGACATGATATACACAGAGGCTTGGATCTCGTGTAAAATAGCATTTGCTGTAAAAGACTTTGATCCTGTTTCGATGCCGCAAGCTAGCGTGTTCACATGCAAGCAGCCGAGCACAACAGTGTACTATTTATAGAATCTTTGGCAGTGGTACCAATAATAACAGACAAACAAATAGGAATTATGGAAAAAAAGAGTGGATT
>NC_051408.1:4086923-4087065 GCF_015228065.2 Penaeus monodon
TTTAATTATCATTAATACGTTATTGGTTACTGCAATTACCGATTCGCACCTCATTAAACTGCAGCGCGCAGGTTGCAAATATTTATTCGTCATCCTATAAATAATGCAAAAAGTAAAAGATGAAAAAAAAAACTGATCTATC
>NC_051408.1:4087130-4087257 GCF_015228065.2 Penaeus monodon
ATCCCTACTGAAAAATATTCGTAAAAAATGCTTTTCAGTTAAACGTAAAATATGCTATGTTTATTTTCCTTATCTATTTATTTCTCTGTCTTTCCTTTTTACACACCAATTTTTTTTTTTCTTAGAT
>NC_051408.1:4087300-4087547 GCF_015228065.2 Penaeus monodon
TTTTCTTCCTTTTCTCTTTTTCTTTCAATTCTCTCGTTTGTTTTTCTATTCTTTTTTTCTTATTTTCTTTTTACTCACTTTAATCACGATTTCTCAAGTTATTCTTAATTAACTTCAGTAAATAATTGGGGATGAAGAACCGTAATTAATTAATAAGATTTAATTGATCGGTGATTATTAAATGGCAGCTGAGGGGTAACTGCAGTAAGATTTTAGAATGACAATCGAGTAAGTCTATTTCATAGTG
>NC_051408.1:4087807-4088015 GCF_015228065.2 Penaeus monodon
CCTTTCTCTTTGTTATCTGTTACTTCCCTCTCCGTCCTTCTGAAGCGTTATCAGTGTTGTCTCGTAATTCCTTCTTCTTCTCCTTTGTTATTATCATAGTTTTATAAGCATCATTTATTTAGAATTTTAGGTCACTATATTATATTTTCTCTTAATTCTTCCTATCATTAGAATCTATGAATTTTGGATAATTTTCCGTTCCTCTTCA
>NC_051408.1:4088281-4088433 GCF_015228065.2 Penaeus monodon
GGAGATTTTCAAAGCGAGTAAATGAGATTAAGAGTGCGTTTTATCAGAAAATACCATATCTATTTGTATTTAGTGTCCCTTCTGCAATCTGGTGGTCGAGATTGTAAATTATTCTCATGGATTAAGTGGTAGGAGACTGAGCTGTATTTCTT
>NC_051408.1:4088571-4089579 GCF_015228065.2 Penaeus monodon
CGAGAAGAAAATGTTTGAATTACATATCAAAATAAGGTTTATGAAAAGAGTTTTGGAATCTGTTTAGGGAAAGGCTTAGAATTTCCACCTTGAGGGCTAAGGGGATCCGGTCAGTCGATTCCTAGTCAAGACAAGGGATCAGATTCCACGGCTTTAGGTGTCTATATCGCAAGAGGGAAGTGATTATGAAGAAACGTTTATTTGTGAATTGTGCAAGTGTATGAGTGTGCAGATAACGAGGATTTTATGAAAATGGGAAATGAAAAAGTTACTGTACTAAAACACGCTTCCGATTTTTATTAATGTAGACTCACACATGGTGCCAGCCACACATTTAGATGCATCGTGCCAGTATCTGGCACTGCCAGTATCAAGGAGCGGTTTCTTTCTCTTGACAGTGTCTCAAAATGCAACAATCAAGAGTATGTTAATACCTTCCAGTCAAAAATTGCAGTCATATTGACTCGATTAGCTATATAGAGTATGAATGTGTATTTAGGATGACGCGTTTTTCAGATATCACAAATATGCATTGTACACTTGTTTCTCCTTTTTGGCGTGTCTAATTATGGGATTTTATAGGTATTTCTGATAAATATTATAATGGAAAAAAGTATGATCGTTATCAGATATTTTGCATTCTTTGTTTACGTCTTAAGTGCATAGTTTATGCCTGTCAATTTATCAATGATGTTAAGATGGTGTTTATTGCATTTATTAATACTTAGAGTTCGCTGGTTGACTCGCGAATTGTGTAAAGAAGGAATAAACATTTGTAAATGTGTAGTTGAATTAGCATCTTTTATATGCCATCTGATGTTCACCACTTTGCGTGGCCTTCCACCTGTTCAGTTAAGTGTTCAATTAAGTAAGCACGGTGTGTCTCCCTGCATGCCGAGTGCGTTGACATGTGTTTGAGCAATACATCCTGTGTATATTTATCAGAGTTTTGCAATTTTCATATGCTGGTATGTTCTTAAAGAAACGCTTTGCAATCTAGGCGAGATA
>NC_051408.1:4089889-4089988 GCF_015228065.2 Penaeus monodon
CCAAGACATACTATTTGGTCACATTTGACTGTTTTTACTATTAACATTATTAATGGTGCGGGATCCATAACTAAAACTTTATATGTAGCATTCGATATG
>NC_051408.1:4091044-4091259 GCF_015228065.2 Penaeus monodon
TAGTTCCCAACGTCATTAGCTGGTAAATTAATTTCTTTCTCGTGTGTAGATATCGAATAATTAATCACATCGAACTTTACATATCTCAACTTCTGTGCAAAGTTAGACACGGGTTTAATACTGCGTGGTTTGATATTAAAAGGCAGAACACTCTCGAGTTTTTTATCAAGGGCATTTAACATGTTCAAGGTTGGATACATATTTTCGTTTGTTTT
>NC_051408.1:4092362-4092648 GCF_015228065.2 Penaeus monodon
AAAATATATTGTAAATGATTAGAAATTAATAAGGTTTAGGTGAATATTGATAAGGCTTCAGTCACATCACAGTACCATCAGCCACATCAGGAGATTGATAAATGAAAATGTTCCTTATCATTTCATCTCAGGCGAAAGAGGTCATTACAAGGCAAATAAAGCTTAAGAAAAAACTTTGACTTGAATGAGGAAACGTTGACACGACTTTTAAGCTGTTCATGCCACACGTGCATGTCTGATTAGAAATTTCTAATATGTTCTCTGTGCACAAACCCACATTTTTATA
>NC_051408.1:4093073-4093232 GCF_015228065.2 Penaeus monodon
GTTTATTATCATTTTATTCAGGCATATATCATTACAATGCAAATAAAGCTTAAATAAAAATTTGATAATATAAAGTTGAACTACTTTTTTAAGACTATATACAACACTGATTTGATTAGAATTTTCTAATATTTCATCTGTACAAACTCAATTTTTTTT
>NC_051408.1:4093939-4094028 GCF_015228065.2 Penaeus monodon
TTAAACCAAATCCAATGATCTCTGTACCAAAGGCCTACACCTGTAAATATATGTAACAATCAAATTATGTCGGTTGTGTTGTAATAATA
>NC_051408.1:4094660-4095357 GCF_015228065.2 Penaeus monodon
ACCTATGATTCCTGTCTCTGCGTGCGGATTCTTAACAACACGCACGTCTGTAATGTTCTATCGACTTGTATCAACTAAGTGATCGAATTCTTTTCTATAGATTTTTTTCTAATAATTTACTTCTGTTGGAGTTTCGAAAGACAAGGGAGTAATTTCACGTTCTTTCATTCCTCTAGGTCTTTCAGTTTAATGAATATATGTTTTGTGAACAGCACTCAAGCCAAGCCTGGACTGAAGCCAACACGCGACCAGACTAAAACCTTAATTGTTTTGGAAATAAAAGCGGAAAGAATTAAACAATTCCCCCCCGAGGCCAGAGCCACAACGCAGGCATTCGGACGCAGCCATTACGGTCACCAAGAGTAACGTGGATCAGCTGTTTTGACCGACGCGAGGTGTGACATATCCACCAGTCAGAAGCGAGAAACAGTCGCGATTTGACTCGCTTCCTTGGCACTCTAGTGGCACCCTCGACGACCCCCTACCACCTCCGTCACCCCCTTGGCACCCCCCTCCTCTTCTTCCGCCGCTCTCAAGGTGGCACTATTCGAGAGCGATATACTTGTGTGCATCGTTTTTGTGGACAGCGAAAATTGGCTCGTTCGTTTTTGTTACTGAGTTACCAGGGGTAAGTTGTATTATATCCTTCTTTCAATTTCATTAAATGCGTGGTTGTAAGTTCTCATCGTGCTCCCTT
>NC_051408.1:4096641-4098898 GCF_015228065.2 Penaeus monodon
ATCTGCCCATAACATGTTACACGAACTTCTTAAACCAAATTACATACAGCAGACACACACTCTCTGATATCACAGAAGAACAGCCAAGAACACTAGAAATTGATATTGGATTTCCCGCCCCTTGACCTCGCTTCCCATGTCCCCTTGACCTCCTTGGGTCATCAGTGTCTTTACGAAATCACTGATTTTTTCCGAATCTTGGACAGGTGCCCAATTGAGTGATTTTATTGCTGTGTTCGGTAATCGAGTTTCTCTGCATATCGACTTCTTACTTGATGTGTATTCGAAATCGACCGGACTTTAGCCCAAATGATTTTATGAAGACGATTGCTTGGAAGGAAAGAAAAGGTAAATAAGAAGAAAAAGAGAATAGGTAAATAAAGAAAATGTAACCTCACAACCAGAATTAGTGGATGAAAATTTATAACTTCACAACTTCACTTGCGATTCTGACATGAGGTTTTATCGAGAGATGTCAGTTACATCGCTGGTGTGAAATTATTCATTTCTCTTTAAATGTTTTCCTGTCTTTGTTTCTATGAAGCCGATAAGTTATTTTACGTGTTTTGCAGTTTTCTTTCTTTATTCCTTTTGTTTTCGGTTAGTGATATTCAATAATTTGCTGTATATGTATTTGATTTTTTTTATCATAATAATTATACTGGTGCAGAGTCACTTTAGTTCAACACGAAATTGTCACATTACCAATACACATAATAGACAGCTAGAGAACGAAAAATGCAATTAAAAATAAAGAAATAATGATCGAATATCATGAAAAAAAACACAGAAGGGAGACAGGGAGAAAAAAAGATAGAGATTTCCAAATCGGGCTTAGACACACCGATATCGATCTTTGCCTAAACCCTGTTAATTTTTCACGAATCGGAAAGATTTCCTGGTTATTATCGTCTTAAAAAAATATATATATATCAGTATCCCATTACAACATCTTTAATTAACGTTTGGAAACCTTAAAAAAATGTAGAAATATCAGTGTCCCACTCTAATATCTTTAAGAAGCGTTTTGAAACCAACGAAGACCCGTCCAGTTCGAGAAAATGTGTTTGTAATGTAACTACAACGAGCTTGAGAAGGGGGGGGGGCGGGGGCTCAAAGACCAGGGCTTAAAATAAACAAGATTTGCGTGTAAGCTCTCCTGACTACGGCCAAAGGACGCCATCTTGAGACCATCAACGATAACAGCCGTACTGCAGTGCTGTGTCGAGTAATTCGAGACGCTCGGGGTAATTCAGAAATACCGAGTGAGTCACTTACAAATAGTTAGTGCCGTAAGTAATGAATAGAGATAAAGCAATAGTGTTAATAGGAGAAGGGAAGACAAGGTGATAAATAGTGACCCCGTAGAAATGTCTGAAACACGAGCCCAAACGTCTATCAACGAGAATTTGGTCTCAACTCTTTACAAATTTCTAGAACAAACGCCACTTATCGTGTGAACTGTTATGAATTAGCTGAAAACGCCCACAGACGAAGTTACAAATTGAATAATAAAATAAAAGGATTCAAATAAAATGTCATTAGCACAGCGAGATATCAAGGGCTCTAATATAGAATCGGAGGAAATTAATTTAAAGCAGTTTTCAGTGTCAAAAGATTTATTATTTATTTCATTTTACGATGGACTCTATAAGAGGAACTATGTTTCAATATAGTGTCTTTGCCAAGTCGTATCATGTATTATAAAAGATGATAAGAAAATAGTGCAAACACAGGCATAGATATCAAAATGAAATGAAAAATCTACAATTCTAACATTTTTGCAACAATGTTATAATATCCGTGGTGAGCAGAGACACCTGACTTTTATCATATATTTCATGATAAAAAAAAATCCACTTCGCCATGAATAAATACAACGGGTTTGGTTCCACTGGAAATATTGTACCACATTTATTAGTTTATGCATTTAATATTCAAATACGCACCCCTGTGCGCCTTGGAATTCAGAGCGTTAAAACCCTACGGGATTCCCCGCCACAGTTCACTACCACGTGTCAAGTCGACAGCCTCGACTCTCTGTTAAGTCAAGACATTATTGAGCCAAAGAATGCGAGTCAATATCAAAATAAAGAATATGATATATCATGATGAATATGTCAAGTATGACCCTGAAAAGATATTGATTAGACCTTTTCTGTGTACATGCAAAGTGCATTTTTTTCATTTGTGTTTATACAGCTGTACGAAAATGTAAGTAGTTTCATACACGAACCTGAAAGTGGCCAGGGATGTT
>NC_051408.1:4101182-4101689 GCF_015228065.2 Penaeus monodon
AATACATTTTATAAAGAATTTCTTTCGTCAGACATCATTTAGCAGAGAAACATAATTATATTGCAGTTAACCATAAAACCGCATTCCCATTCCTATGAGGACATAGTGTGGAACAACTTTCATACTACGCATTAAAATCGCATCACTCTTATAATGCATTATTTATGTGTGAGTCTGTGTGTACGACCGTGATGTGGTGTGTGAGAGGGAGAGGAAAGGGGGAGGGGAGGGGAGGGAAGGGAAGGGAAAGGGAGGGAAAGGGAGGGGAGGGAGAGGAAGAGGAGGGGAGGGAAAGGGAGGGGAGGGAGAGGAAGAGGAGGGGAGGGAAAGGGAGGGGAAGGAAAGGAAGAAGAGGGGAGGGGAAGCGAGGGGAGGAAGGGAAGGGGAAGGGGAAAGGAGGAAAGAGGAAGATACGAGTGTGGTGCATGAATGGGGGAGGGGGTAAGGGTGTCATAACGGGGGGAGGGGGGACTTTGAAATGTGAATGTTCTGTTTGCAAACAACAAA
>NC_051408.1:4101945-4102716 GCF_015228065.2 Penaeus monodon
CTGTTTCTTAACGATTATGCGAGCTGTACGTCCCTTTGCCATCTTGAATTCCTTCTCACCGCTTTCAGTAAGTAAAAAAAAAAAAATGGACTAATATTTGCGCGTTTAAAGATAAAAAATAAGATAAAAATAATATTAAAGACACTCCTTATTACACTCACGCAAAACTTGCATGTCTATTTTACCTTTTGTCCTCCTTGCAGCTGGAAAAGAAATCAATACACATCGGCGTTTCAACTTTACCGGTATATTTAAGAACCATATAGAAGAGAATAAGAAAAAAAATACAATACCAAAGCTATATTTATGACAAAGCGATACCAAAAAGACCTGTGAGTATAAGTACGCGAACCGATACAATTTTCTTTCGTTGGGAACTTTGTTTACATCCGAACTAACTCCCCTTAGACACAAACCCCACTTAATAATTCACACAAAAAAAAAAAAAAATCTTTATTTCTCACATTCCTCGCCATTAACAAAACCGAAAGTGACAATACAACGCAATTAGACAATATAATAACACAATAACAAAGCCATAATGAGACCATGGGCCGCCGCCGCCGCCACCCAAAAGAAAAAAAAAACAAATGCAGCGCGATAACAAATATTTCAACCCGCTAAGTCTCCCGTTCGACACCGTGGCTTGGGGTTAGATTCAGTGCATTAAGGAATTAAACCCTTTCATCTCCGTTGCCAAATGGAATCTCTAACCCCGCGGGAGACGTTAGGTGAATATGTCAATGGTGTTGAATCCAAGCTGGTGGTGCA
>NC_051408.1:4104177-4104295 GCF_015228065.2 Penaeus monodon
TCCAGCGCAAGTCACGTGATGGATTCTTGAGCTGTGATAGTTCTGTTTGTCTTCCATAAAATAATGTGTTTCTTATCTGCTTTGAGAAGTAAATGATAGTTAACTCGCTAACGTTTAA
>NC_051408.1:4104892-4105009 GCF_015228065.2 Penaeus monodon
TTTTTTTTTGACGATTCATTTTACTAATCTATTTATCGATTAATCCGCTATATCTGTTTGTCTATTAACTGATTCTCGAAAATTTGGCTCTTCATAAAAGGATAAGAAATAAAGAAA
>NC_051408.1:4106020-4106166 GCF_015228065.2 Penaeus monodon
CTCATAAAGGGAAGAGCAAATGCTATTCCCAAGCCATTTAAGAATTTAATTTGTAAATGAGCAATAATATACCCCGTAGAGACGAGATTGCCAAGTTCTGTGCGTCACCTGAAATATATTGTGCTTAATACAGTGGACGTGGAAAG
>NC_051408.1:4106285-4106512 GCF_015228065.2 Penaeus monodon
TGAAGCTTGATCGGGTTCTCAATAAGTTTGTCGATTTTTTTAAAGATCTGTTTTCTATTTTTTTTTAAAAAGGTTTTATATGGGTGATTTTGGGTTTTCAATGGTTGTTTTGGTTTGGGGTAAATAAATTATTTTAGCAACAACCAAACAGATACATAAAAAATAGATATAGCATTTGCAGACGCCCATAAAAATTGATCAAGGGAGGCCTATAAACCTACCCGGTG
>NC_051408.1:4107082-4107241 GCF_015228065.2 Penaeus monodon
CGTACGAGAATAGGAGAAAAAAAAATCTATAAAAATGAAAAGCGATAAAGCTTACTCTCTGATGGTTAGAGTGACTTAAGAAGATTAAAAAGTTGGAGGCGGACGAGAGCCTACCTCCCTACCCCCCATCTCGTCCCCCAGTACCCCTCCCCCCTCCCA
>NC_051408.1:4107970-4108082 GCF_015228065.2 Penaeus monodon
AACAAAGGGTGGGTTGTCCCTAGTGACTCTTTATGGGCACCGAAACGAAGCGGGAGCGCGGGCGAAACATTACTACATCAAGAACCGCTCACCCACACCCATGGGAGGAGGG
>NC_051408.1:4108191-4108268 GCF_015228065.2 Penaeus monodon
GGGGGGGGGGGGGAAGTGCGGGGGAGGAGGGATTTAGATAGATTGTAGAGAGAGTTTGGTTGATAGATTGATGAGGG
>NC_051408.1:4111214-4111286 GCF_015228065.2 Penaeus monodon
AGTTTGGGTATTTGTCAATGACAGCGGTGGTTATAGCGGTGTTACCGTAGTACACTGTAGCAACCTGAAGTA
>NC_051408.1:4111677-4111989 GCF_015228065.2 Penaeus monodon
CACACATATATATTCAACGCTTACAAGTTTCCCCAAAGTGACTGATCTCATGAACCTAATTATCCTTCTTTGCATTATGTAACTTAGAGGTGTCAACTTAGGCCCTCCCTGTTCACTTGCTCTGATTAAATTTAGATTAATGATTAATTCAGAACCTTTTAGCCGCTGTTTGCATATTCGCGAGCTAATGATGCAGACGGGTGGGATGGCTGGAAGGCAAAGTTGATTCTGCAGAGTTACGCAATTGCAAGGTAAGTGGCGAAGTATATGCTTAGCTTACTTTGGCTAGTCTGGCTGTTGCATTTGTTGCAT
>NC_051408.1:4112329-4112482 GCF_015228065.2 Penaeus monodon
TTACATGACATATTTACTTAGTAGCCAAAAGCGCTAAAAATATTGTAAACCAGTCTGATCTAGTCCCTCGGCCAAGCAGATTTGGGTCTAAATATCAGCATACCAATGCATCTGCTTTGAACACACAACAATATGGACAAATGGATACATGCG
>NC_051408.1:4112950-4113220 GCF_015228065.2 Penaeus monodon
AAAAAACACATCAAAACCATTGTAATCCAGTACTGAATACATTCCATCTTTTAAACAGCAGACAACACCACGATATAAATAGACACGCAGTCAATACAAGTCTATCAAAAGCTCTATTTTCTTCATTCGGAGTGGGGAAAAAAATCAGGGATATTTTCTTTTATTTATATCTCCCATTTTAATCACGCTAATAAAAATGAAAAAAATATATATATCTATACATTATACACGTGCGATCGGCGCCAACAACCGCACACTTTTCACTCTTCA
>NC_051408.1:4113380-4113689 GCF_015228065.2 Penaeus monodon
AATGCTTCCGTGTGTCCTTCCACCTCCACCTCTCCTTCCACCTCTCCTTCCACCTCTCCTTCCACCTCCACCTCTCCTTCTACCTCCACCTCTCCTTCCACCTCCACCTCTCCTTCCACCTCCACCTCTCCTCCACCTCCACCTCTCCTCCACCTCTCCTTCCACCTCTCCTCCACCCACCTCTCCTTCCACCTCTCCTTCCACCTCCACCTCCACCGCCCGAGCTGTCAATTGCTCGACACACAAATCTCCCGAATCCCCCTTGGCGCAGTTGCCATCGCTCACCATTTGGGTTTTCGTGCGCCAGGC
>NC_051408.1:4114515-4115016 GCF_015228065.2 Penaeus monodon
TGCATTGTTTGCTTAGATATTATAAATTTTTTTCATGAGATATTGAATATATAAATAACATATATTTATTTTTTTTATATTATATCAGTTTGTATATTTTTTTTTTTACTTGTGTGCTCAAGTGTATTTATTCTGTGCTTTGTCTACTCTTGTCTGCGTGTACTGTGTGATTGTTGCGTTGCAGCTTAAAATTTGTTCAGGTTTCAAAAAATAGTTGTTTTGTTTTAATAATGTTGGAGTATCTTGAGATTGGGTGTGAACTGCGTAGTGATGTGCTAGGTGGTGTGTGTTTAGAAAATTGCTTTTGATAAAGGATAAAGCAGTGGTACAAGAAATTTCATTGATGACATAATCCTCCAACATGGAAATTTAGTTAACAAGAACATTCAGGAACAAAGACACTGCGTAAGAGGAAAATTTGAACAAGTAAATACGGTAGCAAGAATATTGCAGGCTAGCAACTTTTGTGGTGTTCCTTTGCTACTTCTTCCCCGCCTCTTT
>NC_051408.1:4115617-4115722 GCF_015228065.2 Penaeus monodon
TTGATCTTTATATCCAAGGAGACGCATATATTTTAGCATTGTTAGTAGGAACGCTCATATCACACGGTGTATAAATATATCCTCTTTTTTTATACTTTAGCAAAC
>NC_051408.1:4115783-4115857 GCF_015228065.2 Penaeus monodon
GATGAACTGTGGACCTATGGAAATATTATTGTATTTTCTCTTTACAAAATTATTGTCATCATTTCACCAACACC
>NC_051408.1:4115890-4116023 GCF_015228065.2 Penaeus monodon
CTAAATGATGAATGGACCTATGAAATATTTTGTAATTGACGTCTTACAAAGTTAGAATTGTATCATTTTCACAAAACATGTTGTTACGATTTTCTAACAAATATGAGAAAGACTAGAAAATGTTGGTATAGGA
>NC_051408.1:4116608-4117432 GCF_015228065.2 Penaeus monodon
ACTCTTGAAAAAAACAGTATATTTCTTCCAATAAATTGCCCTCAATTTTACTTCATTCTCAAGTCTATCAGTTTCACTCCAGATCGACATCTATCCCACTTGATCATCATTCTCAATTAACTTCATCCGTATCATTAAGAATTATAATTAAAGTACGTTTATATGAGCCATCAATCAATTTCATCTTGACATTGTATCCTTCTTGATAAATTCGAGTGAAAAAAATATGGATACATAATTTTTTTTTTTTTTCGAAAAAGTAATATTAATTTTTCGTCGATATTTATGTGATATTGTCTATCGACCTTATCTATCTTTTGTATTTGATCTGTTGTTCTTATACAACTTTTTTATGATTTCTTTATTGTTCTTATATACTTATTTATGAGTTATCTAATGTGTCTATATATTATAACTATATATTTTTTTATGATTTATCTGTTGTTTTTATTCAGATCTATCGTCTTTATTTATCTATCGTCTTTATGTTCGGGGATATCTAAAACACCTATCTATTTTATTATCTTTATTTCATACCCTTATCTATCATTAATCTCTGTCTATCAGCTCTTATCCGTATTCCATATTTTATCTAGAGATACTCGCGGTTATCTGAAGTGGTCTTCTGGACACTTCAAAGCACCTATCTGTCTTTTATCTTTATCTCTCTCACTTATCTATATTTAATCTTTAACTCTATCCCTTGTTTATCTTTCTCTCTATCCGTCAGCCCGAATCTATCTTATATCTCATCTATCGTCCCTAACTGTAGTTGGAGATCGCAGCGGCTATCGTAAGCGGTTCTATCTTTTGTCTTTATTTCT
>NC_051408.1:4117596-4117933 GCF_015228065.2 Penaeus monodon
TATCTATTCTTCTATCTCCGTCCATCAGCCATATTCATATTCATATATCTATCGTCCCCTAACTAGTTGGTGGCGACCGCGGTTATCTCAAGCGGGTTTTCAGGAACCAAGAAGCAGCATCCCTGAAGAGTCGAGAGACCGACGTGGGCGTCGACAGCATCCAGCATAGCTGGTGACTAGCATGCTGCTGTTGCAAAAGCTGGTGTTGATCCGCTGGGCTTTGTCGTTGAGAAACATTTTTTTTTAAGAATGGTTTACTGAGGTTATGTTATATTTTATATGTTATGTGTTTGTTTTCGTTTCGTTTGGTTGATTTCTATGAGTATTTTTGGAGGGT
>NC_051408.1:4118056-4118427 GCF_015228065.2 Penaeus monodon
CTTTAGTCCACATCGTCTTCGAGAGTATGTTTAAGAATAATATAAATTGAATATAAAAAATGGTTTGTAGTTTTCTTCCTCCAGAAATAAATAATTCCATAAAGAGGATACTGAAGATGAAGGCTTATGGTGACAATTTTCTGCCACATTTTCTTTTTCTTTAAGATATTGGAAAGCAGAGCTGACATTTTGAGAAGTAAGGTAAAGTATTCATGTTCGAGATATGTATAAAATATTCAAAGATCTTGTGAAGGAGACGAAGCATTTGCAACACCTTAGGAGGCAGAATAAGATGCATTCTGGTATGGTGTGTTGGTAAAATAACATATACTTACACATTTTACAAAGAATGAGCTAAATTCTGTGTGTCC
>NC_051408.1:4118668-4118891 GCF_015228065.2 Penaeus monodon
GAGTGTACGTGTTTGCTCACATGTAAATATAAACATCTATCCAGGATTCATACATTCAACAATATTATACTAAATAAATAATATAGAAATTTCATACCATTCCTAATATCAAAGATCTTACCTTATATTATTTTTTCCACTTAATTCGAAAACGTGTTTTATCTGTCGCCCTGAAGACACAGAGCCTGCGGGAAAAAAAATTATCCTTTTTTCCAACTGTTTC
>NC_051408.1:4120520-4120630 GCF_015228065.2 Penaeus monodon
TACTGAAAAAGGTTTATGTTAAGTTGCTCCACTGTATTCATCACTATTAGAATCACATACAAATTCCTTTCCATAATAATCTTCATTTCACTAGTCTTAATACATGATTA
>NC_051408.1:4121081-4121209 GCF_015228065.2 Penaeus monodon
GTACATGTTGACAAGAAAACTTAAAATCGTTTATTCATCCAAAACCCTGATCAGGAGAGTAAAAAGGTTCTCTCAATTATATCCTCCACAAAGTGTTTTACACACATCGCATGTTAATTTATTTTACT
>NC_051408.1:4121340-4121738 GCF_015228065.2 Penaeus monodon
TTGTTTTAGCATAATTTAGTAACTCATGATACACGCGTCCCTCAGAATTTTATGTTTAGTAAGAAACGGACGTGTTGGTTGTGAATAAGATCTGTTTGAATGTATGAATACGTGAATAATCAGCTTAACGTGTAGGTAAGATGTCTTGAAAAAAATAAGATATATATATAACGAAATTAAATAAAATTCTTTCTTCTTGCGGATTTTGATTACGATAATTTTTCACCGTTTTCAGAACTGGTTCCACTGTCATGCCGATTGCAGCAAGAAGCATGATGAGAAGAAAGCTCGTGGAACCAAATGTAATTCAGTTTACCCGAACATGTAAGCTCGCCACATCCGTTTTCTGTGTTGCATCCCTCGTGACTGCCGTTTTCTTTACATCGACAGGTACGTAG
>NC_051408.1:4121921-4122193 GCF_015228065.2 Penaeus monodon
TCGTATGAGTAACTCGCTTATTTTAATATATTTAGTTTTTTTTTTTCTTTCTTATCTTTTCTACCTGTAAAATTACATTGCAGTTGATAAATTCACTGTACTGGATCATATACAGATTACAAAGAAATGTAATGCTACGCTTCACTGTATTTACAAATATGTTCAAAATAAATCCATTTAAACATAACTTCACCTCAACGCTATTCGTTCCTGCATCAATGTATTTCTGGAACTAAAATACGTTCTAAGTAAATAGTACTCACAGATTCCTA
>NC_051408.1:4122272-4122482 GCF_015228065.2 Penaeus monodon
GTCCCAGTTCGTTATACAGAGACACCCATTTTTTACGTTTTTACTGTCCACTGCATTGCACAAAAAAAATGGCCTTGGCTTCGCGAAACGGATTGGTCATAAATAAGATGTCAGAGCTTACAGCGAGGTTGTTTTTTTTTGCAACGAATATAACCAGCACAATTTCTTTTATTGATAGGATAAATAAATCTGAAAATAAAATTTACTTTG
>NC_051408.1:4122715-4122886 GCF_015228065.2 Penaeus monodon
TAATTAAAATATAGTCATGAATATGAATTTGAGGCTTTCAGACAAAGATGTTAGCGAGCGTTTGAAAAATTTGTCTTCATTTTGTACTGCTAAGATTGCTTTCACTGACAGATAATAGAAAACTACTTTGTGTAAAACATAACTTATCGTAAAATGTATCTTACGAATAAC
>NC_051408.1:4122965-4123235 GCF_015228065.2 Penaeus monodon
AAATAAAACTCAAATTTAATAGTAAAAGGTAAAAAAATAAGGTAAATTGACGGGAAAAAAGATACGAAACATTGATGAAAAAAAAACTTAGAAAATGAAAAACAATAACGAAAAAATAATTTGTAAAAAAAAATAAAAAAAAGCTTAGTAAACAAAATAAAACAAAAAAAAATAAAAAAGAAACTTGTGAAACAAAAAAAAGCGAAAAGGAATTTAGGAAACAAATAAATGGAACTTAGGAACCCCCCCCCAAAAAAAACGGAAAATTTT
>NC_051408.1:4123323-4123516 GCF_015228065.2 Penaeus monodon
CAGGATAAGTGAGTAAACAAAAGATCCTGATACCGTAATCCTTCCCCCAGGCCCCTCCGGACGCGCGAGGCACCCCGTATACAAGGACCTGACCGGCGGCCCCATCGACCTGCGCAGGGACCTGGCCAGGGACCTCGGCAACGCCTTTCGGAATCTCAAAAGAGCCAAAGGTCGGTTTTTCGGAAGGGCTGGG
>NC_051408.1:4123755-4124317 GCF_015228065.2 Penaeus monodon
TCAATGTATAATTGACATAACATCATTTTTTTCATTTTCTTTCACTTTCATTTTCTTTCTTCGTGTGTCTGTTTTCAGCACGTGAGAACGATTAATGAATACCACTTTATTTTCATCGTAATTATTGATTATATTTTAATTACCGCATATACCATGACTAATTACAAATGCATGTCTTGTTTCATTCATGTGTTTTATTTTGCTTGTGTTGTATTTATCGTTTTATATTTCCTTCCATTTTCGTAAGAACTGATACGTGTAAATTTGTCTAATTCTATGAAAAATGCTTTTAGTTTGATTTATATTGATTCTTTTTTAATAAACATATTAGTCCTTTCCTGTTTAGACATAAAATAACGGCAAAAACCAAAAATTTAGCATATATCTTAACTTAATTTTCTTTTAATAAACATTTTTTCTGCTTTACTATTTATACGTATATGTAAACACATTTTTAGAGCTTATTTTACATGTCCTTTTGGAATAAATATTTTAGTACTTCAATGCTTGGGGGACATATTTTAAAAAATAAAAAAAATGCTAATAACATTACATCTACATA
>NC_051408.1:4124398-4124899 GCF_015228065.2 Penaeus monodon
AACTTTTATTTTGTCTTACTTCTTTTATGATAAACATTTTAGCGCTTTGCTACGTGGATATACACATAAAAGATATCGAAATTATTTTTATATTAGCCCAGTTTAAATGAAAAAAACGGGGATTTATTTCATTTTTTAATCTATTTATACTTTACTGTGTATTGCCTTGCTTCGTTTATAATAAACATGGATATACATATAAAAAAAATATATAGATTCTTACACATTAGCCCAATTTAGAATTTAAAAAAAACA
The DNA here is from genome assembly GCF_015228065.2 of Penaeus monodon. Lineage (NCBI taxonomy): Eukaryota > Metazoa > Arthropoda > Malacostraca > Decapoda > Penaeidae > Penaeus > Penaeus monodon. Next base: position 4,124,654 of record NC_051408.1, read on the forward strand.
GGGATTTATTTTATTTTTAAATCTATTTACACCTACCTGCTTAGAAATACACTTCCCAAACAGCTAAAAAAAAACATCAAATCAACCTCGATTTTTGTCTCACGACCCCAGAGCACAATGAGCCGCCGGACACCCGCAGCCTCCAAGCCCTCGAGCGAACTCTGGGGCGGCTGGACCCACGGCTGCTGCCCGCGCGCGCCCCCGGGGACCTCGCGCAGCAGGTCGGCTTGGCTCGCGGTTCTAGAG
>NC_051408.1:4125317-4125614 GCF_015228065.2 Penaeus monodon
CTAAAGCTAATGAACGTTCGTTCACAACTAAACTTTCATTGTGCCCAAAATGCGTCGTGCTTACCTTTCTCGCATTATATCTAACATCACTGTCTCCTTGAAGGAAGGTGCTGTGTTGGAACGCGGTGGTCGAGTGGATGGTGTCCGAGCTGTACAGGGCTCGAGTACACCTTCTTACTAATCCGCACTTAGCTATGAAAACAAGTCCTCAAAATGGTGATTCTCGTGACGGAGTAGTATCATCATCGATTGATCTATAGTATTGTGTCGAGGTGGTGGCGGCTGGGGGTGGGGGGA
>NC_051408.1:4125911-4126325 GCF_015228065.2 Penaeus monodon
ACACATACATATACATGAGATTTACTAAAGCGAATGAACGTTCGTTGAACAACCAACACCCTTGTGCATTGTGCCCTGAATGCGTCCCGTTGCCTTCCCCGACCTTTCCCTCGCCATTCTCCCTCAACCCATCCACTGTCTCCTTGAAGGAAAGGCTCTTGTCTGGCAACGGCAGCGAGGTCGAGGTGGAGGCGTGTCCCGAGCTGTACAAGGGCCTCGAGTACGACCCTCCTTACCACTCCCGCGCCTTCGAGGCCGAGTGCAACAACAAGGTCCCGCTCAAAAGGCTGGTGACTTTCCTCGTCGACGCGAGTCAGTACATCCACTCGGATCTGGAGGCTCTTCTCGAGGCTATTGTGTCGAGGTGGGCGGCCGCTCTGAGCCAGGGGGGGGGGGATGTGAAATGCTCCTGGC
>NC_051408.1:4126351-4127643 GCF_015228065.2 Penaeus monodon
GACGTGGTGTCTGGCTTTAGTGGTGACCGGATTTTTTGTTTGGTGTTTTTTTTACTTGCAGGTATGAAGGAGTCAAGATTCTGGTCGCCGTGATTGGCAACTCGGGAGCGCGCGTGGCCGAAGGGTACGTGGGTGTGAAGGCCGTTCGGGTGACAGCCAGCACGCCGACGTCCGTGCGCTGGTCCCGGATGATTGGCCTCGTCGGCACGAAGTACGTGCTCATGTGTTACAACGTGATCGCCTTCTCGCCGTACACGGACGTGGAGAGGCTGATCCGCGCCCTCCGCATGCTGCCGCACGCGGCCTACGTGTCCGGCGCCACGCGGAACGAGACGGGCCACTGGGCCGTCGAGTGTTTCCAGGCGCGCCTGGAGCTTTACGCCCTCATGCTACGCGAGGGCTACACCTCCTCCGCCTTGGAGTGCATGTACTGCGACGCAGTGGGCGGCCCCTTCCTCACGACGCTCGAGCAGCTGGCCGCGACGCCCCTGGACCAGCGCCTCTCCGGGAGCGCCGTCTTCGTCGACTGGTTCCTGCGCGTCCGAGCCAACGGCGGCCTCGGCGCTGCGTGCCCCGACGTCCTCTTCTTCATCGCGGGCGGGAGGAAGGCGCTGTGGGCTGGCCGGAGGAGCTGGACGCCCCTGGCGGCCAAGTGGGGCGTCACCGACATCTTCCTGCCCCTGCGCCACTACCACCATTTCACGTGCCAGGAGGCCAAGCTCTCCTGCGACGTCCCGAAGGACTTGGCGGCGCCGCCCTGCTGCCTGGCGTTCCTCAGCCGCTCCCTGCGCGACGTCGTGACCGTGCTGGAGGCAACGGGGCTCAGGGTGCAGGTCGCCGAATCCACCGTCGTGGGCGGGGTGAAGGGCGGGCTGCAGCCGTGGCAGACGGACGCCCACCTGGCCGTGATGGGGTCCCAGGGGGAGCTCCGCCTGTGCCTGGACATCCTGCGCCGCGGGGGCTTCAGCGCCGAGCTGTCCGAGGAGGAGGAGGAGCCCACCTACGTCCTTGCGTCTCACGACCTGACCCTCTTCCTCCACCCGCTGACCCTCGACGTCCAGGGCGACCTTCCCACGAGCCAGCGGGCCACGCCCACCCGCATGTACGTGGCGGGTGCCTGGCTGCCCGCCCCTCCGAACCCTGGCCTGTACGCCCGCGGCCTTGCGGGGCCTGGCAGTCTGCAGCACCGCCCACCAGGGGGGGCGTGGCCCAAGTGCTCAGACCCCGCCCATCACAGCTGCCTCGATCACCTTCCACTAGATGGCACTTGGACGAAACTACGATGACCTGAC
>NC_051408.1:4127783-4128132 GCF_015228065.2 Penaeus monodon
AAATGCGTATATATGTATAAAACTACTAATATGTGCTTGCATGTCGTGTGAATGAAGAGAGAAAGAGCTAAATAGACTTCCATAAGAATAAAGATTAGCAAGTACACGAAACAGTCATGAAAAAGGTTGAACTTCTGTGACGAAAATTACTCGGGAAATGTTCATAAAATATCAGAAACTAGAATTGTTTTTTTCCGCTTTTTTCGTGATTTTGAATAAGACAATGGAAAGGAATCACAGTACTCAGAGTTTTTAAAAAATACGTCGACTGATACTTTTTTTGTTTCTTTTTCCTTTCCACTTATACGTTTTTTTTTCTATCTCAATTTTTTTTCTTTTCTTTTCAGTA
>NC_051408.1:4128233-4128520 GCF_015228065.2 Penaeus monodon
CTTCATTTTTTTCCATTATTGCCGATCGTTAAATCATTTCTTTTGATAATACTTACTAGTATCAATCTAAATCTTCCTCTCCTCGCTCACGTGTCGTTGCGAAAAGAAAGTTAGAAGTAATATATTTCTTCTTTAGTTTACCATGAACATGTATCCGTTTTCTGTCACGCTAGTTACAGACCAAATTTGCCTTTAAAAAAAAAAGGAAATTCGGGGTTGTTCAATGAGGAAAGGAATTTGCATAGCATTTTATGACTTTTGTAAGTGTGGAGATGTAGAAATAACAA
>NC_051408.1:4128832-4129038 GCF_015228065.2 Penaeus monodon
TATCAGGATAATTCTTGATATAACTGTATCGTTTCTTGTACGATATGAAATACCAATTATAAATATCTTGTATTTGTTTCATTGCCGTATATATATGCTTAACAAATATATACAAAAATGAATAATGGTATGATTGATATAACAATAAATTGATAATAAATACAGTTCTTACATTAACCAAATGTAATCAGTCTAACATATTTACG
>NC_051408.1:4129101-4129287 GCF_015228065.2 Penaeus monodon
TATCATAGGTTAAAATACACAGGACTGTGACGCGAACACGTGTTTTAATAATCAAATAGATTGTGTGATTATCGTGGTTACCTTTATCCTTGTGTTAATTTCCCTTGTGATTTGAAATTTCCTTTTGTGGTTCGTAATACAGGTTGTGCTAAGGGAAATACGAGTCCTTTATTCTCTCTCTTTTAT
>NC_051408.1:4129628-4129891 GCF_015228065.2 Penaeus monodon
GCGTATGCAAAATAGAATATAAAAATAATATGTGCTCAATAACACATTAGAATCTTCAAAACTACAAGGAGGAATGAATTATGAACCTCTTTTACATTTATCACTTTATTTCTTACAAAATAACAGAAGAAAGACTAGAAGAGAGTGCAACATGAAATTATAACAAGTGCTTAAACAGTTTAACAAATGGACGAGTTATTATCACTCGGTTACGTCAAGGAACCAGCCTCAACAAAATAGATTATAAGCCAGCATGTATCATA
>NC_051408.1:4130309-4130645 GCF_015228065.2 Penaeus monodon
ACCAGACGTATTTAATCTTAAGTCATCATTATGGCACAGTACTTTGTTTACTGGTATTTCCTGGTAAGCAGCAGCCAGAGCAGAAATCACGGGAGACAGAATATCGAGGGACCTGTTGAGAGAAAAGAAAGAATTATATATAAAAGGAACAAGTTAATATTGTTTTAATCCTCGTGTATATTTTGATTGAAAATTCAGAAATTAAGTTGTGTTGTGCTGAGTCTGAATTGATATTTCTGTGGGTTCAGTGTGTGTGTAGATTAGGACTAAGTGTGTGTGGAGTTGAAGTTGATATTTCGGTGAATATTTGTTTACTCAACATTGCCAAACAATTGC
>NC_051408.1:4130902-4131134 GCF_015228065.2 Penaeus monodon
CGTGGCTCCCCCCCCCCCCCCCGACCGCAGCCTAACCCAAAACGGCAGGAAATCTGAGGCTCGGTTCTGGACCTAAACCAGAGGAGGACCCATAGGCCTAAAACGAAATGCGCCTCACCTCTGGGCGTAGGGCGAAGCGTAGGCCTGGTGGGCGTCCTGAGCATAACCATAGGGCGCGTAGGTGTCCTCCTCCTTGTTGAAGATCGCCGAGAGGTCCAGACCAAGCAGGGGT
>NC_051408.1:4131177-4131366 GCF_015228065.2 Penaeus monodon
GGCCCTGCGCCAAGGACGTCTGGTTGAAGGAGAGGAAGGCGCCGTCGCCGCTGCCGAGGGAGAAGGCGAAGCGGGGGGACTCCTCCAGGGGCTTCGAGGGGACGGCGTGGCAGACGGCGGCGGCCACGGCGAGGGTCAGGAGCACAGACTTCATCATGGTGCTGAGAAAAGGGGAGAGAAAGGGTGAAG
>NC_051408.1:4131621-4131883 GCF_015228065.2 Penaeus monodon
AAAAGATATCAGATTTTTACATTTTTGTGTGAAAGCAGAATGTAGTTGATATATAACAGAATGATAAACTCTTTTTTTTCTCCAAAATAAAAATCTAAGAAAACTCAAAATGAAAAATCACAAACAGATAAAAAAAATGTATATATATAAATTCTTACCTGGGATGCGTTTCGAGAGCGAAGGTGCTGTTCTAGACAAGGCAGGGAAATATGTGATGCTTTCTGAGGCGCCACAAACACTATATATAGTGAAATTTCCCATT
>NC_051408.1:4132145-4132288 GCF_015228065.2 Penaeus monodon
AGAAAATGCATCTTAGGAGCATATGCCGAATCCAGACTCTCTCTTCTGTTCCTTGTGACGGTAATTATTACATGGGAGATATTTGAGGTTTGGATGAAGTGTAGTTTCACTGAATCGGGGAAAATTTTAGACTAGAGCTTCTA
>NC_051408.1:4134123-4134305 GCF_015228065.2 Penaeus monodon
TATTACTAACTAGTTCAACATTAAAAATAAATCCTGTGCCAAAAACGTAAAAGTCAAAATATCACATTCAAAAGAAATGTATGATTTTCAATTCAATAAAAATGAAAAATGAAAGCAAGCATAAAAGCAGATCACTTTTTTACAAAAGTAATAAAATACGAGAAGTTTTAATAATTCTTTTT
>NC_051408.1:4140978-4141392 GCF_015228065.2 Penaeus monodon
CCAGGCATGCCAAGCTTCCGAAAATGACATGCCAACCTCGTGACCAGGCATATCAACACGCACACACACATTCCAATCCGGAAAATAGTGTACCAACCTCCTTAAAAATGGCATACCAAGGGGAAAGGAGCATACTAACCGTTCGGAAAAGGCATACCAACCATTCGAAAAAGGCATACCAACCTTCGGGGGGAGGAGCATACCAATCTTCCGAAAAAGGTATACCAAAAAAAGCATACCAACCATCCGGGGGGGGGGACATACCAGTCATACCAACCAACAGAAATACCAACCATCCAAAAAAGGCATACCAACATTCTAAAAAAAAGGCATACCAACATTATGAAAGAGACTAACGTACCTCTCTACCAGGCATACTAATCATCCGGGGGGAAAGTCATATCAAAGTTCCGA
>NC_051408.1:4141423-4142327 GCF_015228065.2 Penaeus monodon
CAGGCTTACCAAAATCCCGAAAAAGGTATACCAACCTCCCGAAAAAAAGGGATACCAACCTCCCGAAAAAAATATACCAACTTCACGACCAGGCATACCAATATCCCGAAAAAAGGCATACCAACCTTCCGAAAAAAGACCTACCAACCTCCCGAAAAAAGGCATACCAACATCCCGACCAGCCATACCAACCTCCCGACCAGGCATACCAACCACCCGACCAGGCATACCAACCACCCGACCAGCCATACCAACCTCCCGACCAGACATACCAACCTCACGACCAGCCATACCAACCTCACGACCAGCCATACCAACCTCACGACCAGGCATACCAACCACCCGACCAGCCATACCAACCTCACGACCAGCCATACCAACCTCACGACCAGCCATACCAACCTCCCGACCAGACATACCAACCTCACGACCAGCCATACCAACCTCACGACCAGCCATACCAACCACCCGACCAGGCATACCAACCACCCGACCAGGCATATCAACCACCCGACCAGCCATACCAACCACCCGACCAGCCATACCAACCACCCGACCAGGCATACCAACCTCCCGACCAGACATACCAACCACCCGACCAGGCATACCAACCACCCGACCAGGCATACCAACCACCCGACCAGGCATACCAACCACCCGACCAGGCATACCAACCACCCGACCAGGCATACCAACCACCCGACCAGGCATACCAACCACCCGACCAGGCATACCAACCACCCGACCAGGCATACCAACGCATAATTATTCCTTCCACGCCACGAAGTCAAATGTGAAAGTCTCGGACATTCTTAGCCTACTTAGAGGCCTATACAATTACACTTGCATTGTTTTGAATTAATGAGTTACGAGTCCACGGATATTCTCGCTGTTTGGGAGAGTT
>NC_051408.1:4143014-4143195 GCF_015228065.2 Penaeus monodon
AACCCTACATATTTCAATAAATAGTTATTCATCCTTTGATATCAAAACTTTCGAATTATCAATTACGTCAAAACTGAGGTTTTTTATTTCAGCTTCAGGTAGGCCTATTATCAACCTCTTCGAAAAAAGGTCAGATAGTCTGATTTATTGATATTTTGTTCGGGTTGGCGATCTCTTTCGC
>NC_051408.1:4143244-4143533 GCF_015228065.2 Penaeus monodon
TTAAGTCTGGCATTTAATTCAAGCTCGAAAGTCAAATATCATGTATGTTTTTAGAGATGTTATAGTTCAAACTTTTTTTTTTGGGGGGGAAGAAAAAAAAAAAAGTTTCTTTTTGTGCAAACGAATAGGGAAGTCTTTTTTTTTACATTATTGTTTGTTTGTCTTTTGAATGAATACGAATATATATTATTTCTATACTTGACTATAGAAATGTTTCTTTTTATAGTTGCTGTTTTGTTGTAATATGACTCTTTTTTTCTTCATCGTGCAGCAATTAAGAATGTCATCA
>NC_051408.1:4145038-4147094 GCF_015228065.2 Penaeus monodon
GCTTGAGAATGCGGAAAAGGATATTCTGTATTTTACATTAAGAGAAGGGTACATATTTTCATTTGTTTCCTAAAACTAATGGCATCGATATTTTAAAGATATTTTTCAACTTTCAAATGTCTGAAAATCATGACGCACATTTAGGAAACATTCTTGCGTATGTGTTAATCAATAAACATGCATTAATGTGTATGTACGAATGAACATTTTGCTGTTTCTCATAGCATATTATAGTTATTTTTTATGCTGGGAGTAGATAAATGAATAATAAAATAGAAAATTGAGGATAACTTTGATACTTTATGTCAACAGAGACTAGTGCTATAACAAATAGTAATTTCTAACATCGCAAATGTCCTTTTGGACAATGCTCATAACAATACAATAAATAGTTTTAAATTACTAAAAAAAAATCCATTCAGAAACGGCCATGTCTCCTTTTAGCATCCTAGGATCTTCCCACGAGCTTAAAGGTATTTTTCGAGCAACTTCTTGGTAACTTGGTATAGGCACCGAGCGGACAGAAGGCTACCATCCATTACTGGTACTTTTGGTATGCGTTGGAGAGGGCATCCAAGACAGGGGAGAGCATGTCCAAGGACCTGTAAGGAAAAGGAGAGTTTATTTAATATGTTCGTTTCCCTGTCCTTATTCTACAAGGAAGGAATAGCTATCATTTCCTCCAAACTGATATATGAACTCGATAAAAAATAAACACTATTGCAGAGGGCTTTCTCAGCTCGAATAAGATTAAAGAGGAATGCTTAATTGTAGTTGTCAGGAGATAGTTAATGGTAATGTTCTTCATTCCGATCCAAAAAGAGAAAACGAGATCGGATAAAAAATAAGAGCAACAGAAAACGGAATCGTTTCAAAAGAGAACAACAGAAAACGGACTCGAATCCCGAAATAAGAAGAACAGACTGGAATCCCGAAATAAGAAGAACAGACTGGAATCCCGAAATAAGAAGAACAGACTGGAATCCCGAAATAAGAAGAACAACAACAGAATACGGACTGGAATCCCGAAACGAGAACCAGACGCAAAAGAAACACGAGCTCCTCCGACTCACTTCTTGGCGAAGACGGAGGGGTTGGAGTAGGCCTGAGTGGGGTCGTAGCTGTAGCCCTGAGTCTCGTAGCTACTGGGCTTCTCGAACAGGGTCAGGAAGTCGTAGCCGATGAACAGCTTGATGGCCAGGGCGGCGACGAAGAGCAACACGCTGAAGAAGATGCCGTTGTTGAGGGTGGTGCTGTTGAAGGCCAGGGACGCGCCGGAGTCAGGGTCGAGGGAGAGGTAGCCGAACCGGGGGGTCTCCTTCAGGTCGGAGGCGGAGGCGACGGCGGCGAGGGCGAGGAGGGCGACTGCGAGCTTCATCATCTTGGCGGCTGCGAAAAGGGGGAAGGTTAGAAGAAATGTGCTAAGGAGGTGGGGGGTGGTTGGGGGATCTAACGTTCAAGGAGGTTTTGGAGGACAGTAAGTAGTGATCTGATACTTTTAAAAACACCTTGGTCGGGTTTAGTAACAGATGGGCGTTAAGGTGACACACTGATAAAAGTTATAAAAGTGTATGAAATTACATAACTACGATATGAGATACCCCCCCCCCAAAATGCATTTAAAACATTCAACAACTGATATAAAAAAAAAAAAATCCCAACATCGACCGCCCACCCAATACCAAATTTTACAAAAATGAATGTCACACACCAACAAAAGAAAAAAAATTAAATCTTCAAGTTCGCGAAACTAACGGATCACCCTCAAAACTCACCTTTTGGTTAGAGGCACACGAGAGCTGCTTACTCAAGGGAAGGAGAAGCTAATCTGCCTGCTTCCCCGCCCCGGCCCGGTATTTATAGGTGGCTCGGCCTGGATAATCGCCCCAAAAAGGACAGTTTCCTCCCAGTGACTCGAGCGGGATTTTGGACTTTGCTTCCAGTTGTTTTTCGTTTTTCTCTCGTTCTCTCTTTCTCTCCTTCTTGCGTTGTCCGCTTCGGATCTTTCTTGTCTTGTTTGTTTGTCTGTTTGTTATTTTCTCTGTTCTTTGGTTTG
>NC_051408.1:4147971-4148833 GCF_015228065.2 Penaeus monodon
ATACAGCACGCTTTAAACCTGAGAAGACGTGCATATCACCCAGGGCGCGTGATGACGTAGGCCTACACATCCCCAGCAGAAGTGGTGACCTTCCCTGTGGATCTGGGTCGTGGAAAATACCCCTGTGGCCCTGGGGTAGCCAACCTCCCTGCTATTATATCTTTGCCTTGGTGAATAGGATAGGGTCGTGCTGGGCGGAGATGGATGAGCGAATAGGGCCCGGGGGAGGGGTTTGGTGGGGGAAGGGGGAAGGAAAGGGGGGGGGGGGGGGGGAGAGGGGAATGTGGATGGGGGGGAGGGGGATGGATTTGGATGGGGGGTGGGGGGAAGTGGTGAGGGAGGGGATGGATTGTGGAAAAGGGATTTGGGGAAAATTGGATGAGGGGAGGTGTGGGGCCTGTAAAGGGGAATTGGATGGATTGTGGATGAGGGGATTAAATGGTTTTTGGAGGGGGGGGAGGTTTTGGGGATTGTGGTAGGGAGGTGGTAACCGTAACGAGGGAAAGGGATGGATTGGGGTGGGGGGAGGTGGAGGGCCCTGTAGACGAGAAGGGGTGGAAGGAATGTGGACGAGGGGATGCAGAAGGAATGTGGATGAGGGGAGGGGGAGGGCACGCGTGAGGGGGAAGCTTTGGGTTTAGAGGTAAAAATGTGGATCACGGAATAAATTTAAAAGGGGAAAAGGGAAACCATGAAATGGGTGGAAGACGTGGTAGGGAATGTTGAATGTGTGGATAGGTGATGTGGATTATTATTAAAGGAACCAGATGGGCAGCAACAAAGCGAGAACAGTAACCAGGATGAGCAACAAAATTGAAGTTTAAGAAAAAATTAATGAAATTAAGTGAGATAAACAATTATT
>NC_051408.1:4148857-4149101 GCF_015228065.2 Penaeus monodon
AGGCAAGTAAGTGAAACCGAATTAACGAGGTGCCATTACTCAATTAACCTAATTAGGGTCCCTCTTGTCATGTAATTACCATATTTACTATTAAACTGAACCGGGACGCAAATATATGAGTGGAGTTATAATATAATCAATTTAGTAAATTCGTCACGTGACACAAAGAAAAAAAGAGGGAAAAAAAAATGGAGATTTGTAGCTGCTCTGGAAATTCTGTTTTTTTTTTTGGTCGTTTCTTCAT
>NC_051408.1:4149190-4149278 GCF_015228065.2 Penaeus monodon
TTACACCACCGCACCGCGCGCGCGCGCACATACATCCCCACACATCAACACAACGACGCACATACATGCACCCCAAAACACCACAAGG
>NC_051408.1:4149408-4149604 GCF_015228065.2 Penaeus monodon
AAATTTAAAATTTTATGTGTCTTTGCTGAAAGTAAAGCGAAACAAAAATATTCCTATAGTGCAATTTCCTTTACCCAAAATAAGGAAAAAAAAAACTTTTCTTTAAATAAATACAATTATTAGAAGTTTAGGCATAAACCTTACCTTTTCATTGCCAAGCACAGAAGCATCTTTTGTCATAGATTTTTTCACGGTC
>NC_051408.1:4149623-4150089 GCF_015228065.2 Penaeus monodon
CCTCTGTTTTCCTCTCTTTCTTCTCCTTATGGCCGCTTTCAAAAATAATTAAATAACTTAGAGGAAGAAGCAAGGCTGGAAAAGAATACAAAAGGCAAAAAATAATCGCAAATATTATAGATTTGTATAGGGTGTCTGTAATATTTTTAAAATTAAATTGAAAATGAACTTTCTTTAAAAAGGCCGTTATTTTAAATAGCAAAACAAAAGTATTTTTTTTTTGTTATCATACGTTTGAATGATGATTTTTTCTGAAAGCATTCGTGTCTATAAAGCCATTAGGTAATCAGTCCCTCCCCCCCCCTCCCCCATGAGCGCGGGGTGGTACAGCAAGGGTCGTTAATTTTGTACTTTTCTCTTCCGCTCATTACCACTTCCTCTCTCCCCCCTTTTTCCCTTTCCTTCTCCTCCCCTTTTTCCCCTCCCCCCCCCCTTTTTTCCCTTTAACTTCCCCTTTTTTAAATGA
>NC_051408.1:4150260-4151108 GCF_015228065.2 Penaeus monodon
AATGTCTTCTCTTTTCTTTCTACCTCTCTCTTCTCTTTCCTCTCTCTTCTCTCTTCTCGCTTCTTCTTTCCCTCTCTTACTCTTTATTTCCTTTGATTCTTTCTCTCTCTTCCGTTTTTTTATCCCTCTCTCTCCCCTTTTTTTCCTTTTCTTCCCCCTCCCTTTTCCCTTTCCCTCTTCATTTTCCTTCATTCCTCTTCCTCCTTTTTTTCCTCTTCCCCTTTCCTACCCTTTAATCTCTTTTTTCCCCTCATTTCCCCCTCTCGTTTTCTCCCTCTCTCTCTCCTTTTTTTCCCCTGCTTTCCCCTACCCCTTCTTCCTCGCTTCCTTTCCCCCCCTCCTAAAAATTTCCCTCCTTCCCCCCCTACCTCCCACCCTCTCCCCCCTCTTCCTCCTCCCTCCCCTCACTTTTCCCCTTTCCCTTCCCCCTTTCCTTCCCCACCCTCTCCCCCTTTTTTCTCCCTTCCCACCCCCTTTTTCCCCCTTCCCCCCTCTCTTCTTCCCCCCCCAAACCCCTCTCCCCCCTTCCCTCTCCCCCCTCCCACTTTCCCCCCGCCTCTCCCTTCTCCCTTCCCCCTTCCCCCACCCTCTCCCCCTCTTTCTCCCTTCCCACCTCTCTTTCTCCCTTCCCCCCTTCTTTTCCCTACCTTTCCCCCTCTCTTCTTCCTCCCTTTCCCCCCCTTTCTCCCTGTCTATCCTAATCGCACACCGTAAAAGCACATCCCGCGGAAAACGGTACGGTCTAAAGATTAGATCCCTCACCTTCGCGCCTTCATAGTATTTTAAAATGGAAAGTGCTTTTGGTAAATTTGGCTTACTTGTTTTCGTCTGCTGGAAAAGGTGCTTAT
>NC_051408.1:4151346-4151669 GCF_015228065.2 Penaeus monodon
TCATCAGAAAATGCATATCTAAACACTAAAAAACGCATACACTACCAAAAACCCTATACAAAAAAAAAAACAACTATGGGGAAACGTTTGCGACGAACTTTCAAAAATTTTCTTCCTTTTTTTCCCCGCTCTCCCGCTGGGCATTTTTCGCGCCCCGGGCAGTAAGTTATCAGAACACCTTTCGGATTATTTGCTTGGGGGGACCAGTTATTTGCATAAATTACTCCTTTAAGTGGAAAAGCACCCCGGGGCCAAAAGGGAGGGTGGGTGGGGGTGGGGGGTTCCGTCATTTTTTTTAAAAATTTTATCGGTTTTTTAAAAGT
>NC_051408.1:4151691-4151772 GCF_015228065.2 Penaeus monodon
TTAGTTAAATTATCTTATTTTATTCATAATCAATATTCCCCTTTCATTATTGGTATCATTATTATCCTTAACACCCTTCAG
>NC_051408.1:4151868-4152538 GCF_015228065.2 Penaeus monodon
TTCTTCTTTTTCTTTTCTTTTCAGTTTTTTCTGTCTGGTACATCGCGCACCTGTGGGGTTATGTGTACTGTACCCTCGTGTTTTGATTAATCAAGAGAAAATCGGTTTTGTTTTTCCCCTTGTCCCTTTTTAAGGAAAACGTGGCTTGATTATAGGGGTACTGGTATTTTTTCAAATTTTTAATGTATTTTGGTTTATTATTAAAAGTGTATAAGGTTTAATGTTATTTTAAGTTTTTTGTCGCGTGATAAAGTCTGGGGATTATGATTTTAAAAACGATTGTGTAACGTGATGAGATATTAAAAATCCCTTTTTGGGTACTAAAGTAGTACACCCTAATGTTTTTCATGTTATCGTTATTATTAAACTCATCGCTATCATTATTTTCTATCACAGGGACAGCAAAAAAACAATAATATTCAAAAACGAAAAAAAAAAAGACAAGGAATAAAACGTGACGTTCGATCAAAAAAAATTGAAATAATAAAAATAATTTAAAAAAAAATAAAAATATATGTTGCGACAGAGAATAAGGGTGGGTTTTTGGAGGGTTCGAAACGCTTCGCCCTATTTTGAAGCTTTTTGGGTTCGTCTTTGGAAACTGGTTTAAAAAATTGCGAATAAATTTATTTGGTCTTATTGTGATTTTATATCTTTTGCAAAAGTTACG
>NC_051408.1:4152571-4152651 GCF_015228065.2 Penaeus monodon
GAAATATACTAAAAAAAAATGTAGAAAAGTAACCTACTATTTAAAAAAAAATCAATCACTACTTAAAAAAAAAAAAAAAT
>NC_051408.1:4152738-4152976 GCF_015228065.2 Penaeus monodon
TTCACCTAGCTTCCCCAAATTTCAGAGAAGTTTGGACCAATCAAGAGCGAGAAAACGCCAAAGGGTTACGTCCTTCGCGTCCCCCGCTAAATCTGGACGCTGCTCCACAAGGCCCTTTCGAGACTGCGGTTCGAAAACGTCACGGTTTTTCGTTTTTTGTTTATGGCGAGGGGGGAGGAGGAAAAGGGGAGGGAAAAGGGAAAAAAAAAATGGCGGTCTCTCTCCCATTTTAAATCCC
>NC_051408.1:4153004-4153079 GCF_015228065.2 Penaeus monodon
AGACATTTATCCCTATTCGGGTTATTGATTTAAAAAAGATTTACAACTGATATGCTGAAAATATATGGTCCTTGC
>NC_051408.1:4153303-4153576 GCF_015228065.2 Penaeus monodon
TCTGGGGGGGGGGACACCGGCAAAGAGGGGCGCGGGGGTACCATCTACAGAAAGCAGATTTGTAATTCGTCACCCCTAAAACCCGAAATATAAATAAAATTTAATTCTTGCAAATTACCCATCTCGCCACACAAATTTGACAAAACTTATTCTACGAAAATTCAATACAACACAACTACAAATATTACAAACAGGCATTCGAAGGAACTTCATATCACAAGCGTACAGAACACAGCCTTGTGAAACTAGGTCATAGGCCTAAGAAGGCGTTTT
>NC_051408.1:4153647-4154139 GCF_015228065.2 Penaeus monodon
AAAACCAATGCAGCAGTTTCTTTCCCCCTCTAATTGTTTTTGTTTGTTTTTTTTTTTTTTTTAATTGTTTTTTTTTTGCTTTTTTTTGGTTTAAAATTTTTTGGGTTTGGGTGGTTTTTTCCCCTTTCAATTTTTTTTCTCTTTTTGTGTCTGTTTTTTTAATTCATTATCTCTACAGCTTTCCAATTCAAAATCCCTTTTTATTTAAATTTTTTCTTCTCATCTCTTTTACACAAACCTGCTTACCTCCCCTCTTTTATTTTTTCTCCATTCTTGTTTTTTTTTCTTTCTCACCTTACTCCTTTCACACCTATTTATCTGTTTTCTCTAGCCATCGGTCACCCTCCCTAAATGAATCCATTTTAGACGTGAGTGTCGTTCGAGTCAGCGCCGAAGTGTCGTGTTATTTCGTCTCTCTATTAACGCGTCTCGTGTCCTTTTCGTTGATTCTGTTTTGTTTATTTTCGTGGGACGGCTGAAAAGAACAACTAG
>NC_051408.1:4156557-4156871 GCF_015228065.2 Penaeus monodon
CCAGCTCAAAACATCACGACTTACAGCCTGCCCCTACTGAAGCTGCGTTTTATTTACCGTGTTTGTATCCTTGTATAAAGTGATCTCTAAACGGTATAAAACAACGAATGACAGATACACGTTGTTGAAAAGTTTAATTGAATTGCCATATTGTGAGAAGTCTCGCCGTCTGCGAAGATATAGTGTGGTAATAAAGCTGAAAAAAAAATTATTGTAGTTTTCATGTCCAAATTGTCTTGGAGAATTTATGAAAGTATTGGCGACCAGGTGCAGAAGCCGACAAGATGACAGCCTCTTGTCTTGGACTTTGTGAC
>NC_051408.1:4157219-4157340 GCF_015228065.2 Penaeus monodon
ACCAATAATAGACAAAACGAATGACAAGAAAAAAACAAAGATGACTGAAAAAAAAAAGAAAACGGGACAAGACGAAGATAAATATTTTGTAGATGAAATGCGATAATTGAGAAATTCGAAT
>NC_051408.1:4157370-4157986 GCF_015228065.2 Penaeus monodon
TATATAGAAAGCTGCCCAGGATTAATAATTAAGTTTAATAAGCACGTACTTCGGACACCCAGGAAGTTTCCCGCCGAATAACTTCCCTTATAATAACTGCATAATAACTGCCATTTTTCGAGGAGACAATGAAGCTGTGTTGGTTTCATTTATCATATACTTTAACGCATTATTTGATCTATATGAAGGTTGTATGAGTCTTCAATTCAATTCAATTTCTGTAGTTTTATTTAGTAAAAAAGCATTTATAGGGAAACAGGTGTAAATTTCTATTATTTCAGAATAAGAATCGTTGATATTCGAAACGGTTCGAAATTCTTAAATGTTTTGTGTTTAATAAGTTGTTTGAAAATTAATACTATAAATTTGTCAAGTTGTGTAATAATGATGGTTGGAATTAAGGAACTGAATCTTTAAGTATGTACTTGCTAGTTTTTTTTTTTTTTTAATAAAAATTAAATAAAAACAGAGCATATTATGTATTGGATCATGGATATGTTCAAAATATTAAAAAGGACTAAAGGTATCCATATTCATTTTGATTTGTTGTTGATTCTGTTAATTTTTTTTTTTTTTTACTACAGCTGAAATTCAGAACAAAATTGAAGCAGACTTT
>NC_051408.1:4158064-4158372 GCF_015228065.2 Penaeus monodon
ATAATGAATAGAACTTGCTTTCCTCCATAAGGCTTTTTAATTCATCTTTTGATGACTGTGTCTATAATTTCGATTTTGTGTGTCTTGCAATTTAGATCATCTTTAGAGTTCTTGTATTTCAAAATGATGTATGAGAACGTTATTTTTCTACAATAGTTACTATAATATTAGTATTCAGTTATTAATAACCTTTCAGATTTTCCTTTGGTAGAAATTCACAAGTACAAAACGTTTTTCATCTTCCCTTTTAATTTAATAGACTACTGCTTATCTTTTAAAGTTGTGTCACTTCTCAAGTGATTTTATAC
>NC_051408.1:4158733-4159303 GCF_015228065.2 Penaeus monodon
TTCATTCATAAAAATCTAATGCAAATTAGTCATTTCCTACATGAAACTCACATTCCTTTACTGAACTTAACTCATATGTTAATTTCAAAAACATTGCTACTAATGTTTACACTTTCACATGAATGTTTCCAAATTAATATGCTTTTTAACATAACATCTTAGAAACTTTTTCTTTTCAACCATTTACAAGTGAAACTTTTTTTTTTTTTACGGGTTGTCTCGACATCAAAGACCATATACTTTCAAAAGTCAGAAATTACTTCCGGTATAAAGATAATCATCTAATAAGTTATTTACCTAATAAATCATCAAAAAATCACATTTAATCATAATGTTTTTCTTACAAATGCCATTTATATTTAGGAATTTTTCAGACATATGAAAAAATAAAACACTTTTCTTGTTTGAAAAATATATTTACACATTTTTGTTGGCTATAAAGATACTGAGATCATATACACATAAAATATATTTTTTGGTGAAGCTTTAGTCCGTTGTATATAATTCATCTAGATCAATTTGAGATACACAATAAAATTCTGGAATACTAGTTATTATGAAGGAAAGAGG
>NC_051408.1:4159346-4159857 GCF_015228065.2 Penaeus monodon
GTTATAAAAATGTGAAATATCGATACACAAATTACGACGTCACAGAGAAGGAAGACTCAAATTCACATTCCACAAGAGTCAGGATCTCGGGAAGTAATTCGATGCCCGTGAAGTCGACGTTCCGAATTTCCTAGCGGCATCGGTCATCTTTCTCTCCCCTATTCCACGTCCTCTTCCTCCTCGGGTGGCTCCTCCCCTTCCTCCTCTGCCTTCTCTTCTCTCTCCTTGTCTAATGGAGGAATTCAAAAGATAACTTGAAAGAAATTCTCTAGAGATTTGATTGAGCTTGATATTAGTGTTATTTTTGAGACCACTGTTGACTATTGAGCTTGAAATATTTTGTTTTATTCAACTGAGAAGCACTTTCTGGATAGATCCTTCACACTAAATCAGAGTGCCTTGTTCCTCTGATTACTGTACGTGCTTCACTAGTTAATACATGTTTATACTAATATTTTTTCATCAAACTTTAAGCTCAATCAGTGTAGGAGCATGTACATAGCAATGTGAA
>NC_051408.1:4159991-4162153 GCF_015228065.2 Penaeus monodon
GCCTATGCTTACCCCCACATACATGTCCATGCCCTCATCCCCAATAACACCTATGCACACATACATTCTCTAGAGTCCCTGAGATACAAAAAAAAAATGTTTCAGGGGTTCCTCCAAGGTATAAATGTGAAAATCATAGTTCTAGATTTATGATAATGATCCCTTAACCCTCTATGTATATCAGGCATGATAGGAAATCAATTACATCAAGATTCTACTTGATATTGTACAAAATGTTATTTCAATTTCATTAATGTCTAGAACAAGAACAAGAAAAATGTTTTAAGAACTAATTACTATTCAACCACAAAAAAACAAGAAACCAATATGTATTTATATTCTTTACAAGATATTAAAAAAAAAAATCTTTAAATGCACTTCCAATGTGAAGAAATCAAAAATATCACAGCAAATCAATAATCAACATTAGATATCTATTACAGTATTTAATACTAATTATCTATTGAGTTAATATAAAAACTAAAAAGAGCAAATAATAAGAAAAGAAAGCCATAACTTACTTGCCGTCAGCTGCAAAGTCTCTTGGCTGGCTACCAGTGTCTCTGTGCGATGTTCTTTGGTAATTTGCTCTTAGTAAACCATGAACTTGTACCGCAGATACACCAGTTGGTTCATAGTATTTTGGATCCAAACCTTGCACACTGAAAACATATATATAACTCATGAATATTAGAGGTTAAGAACTTCATAAACCACAGGTAAAAGAGGCAAACTTAGTGAGTAATTTACCAGAGATATCTAAAAATATTATATTATTTCATATCTAATCCTTGACATAATGAAAACTACATAACATGTAACTGATTACCAAGATTCTATATATTGTGCCAAAAAGGGTAAATCAGCTGAGAATTTATCTGAGGAAGTTCTTCAAAAATATTTAAGATCAAAGGACTTACACAATGAAACATATATAATGCTATATACTGTATATGTTAATGATTCTGAAGGACATACAACTTAACTATTTGAGAAAAACCAGCTAAGAATATACCAAAGTATACAGAATATCTTGGTTTATAATATTTCACATCTAAATCTTGTAATATAGAAATTAATGATTACAAATTCCATTCATCTTACTAAGAACAAATGAGATTACCTAGAAGAATGTAAAGCATTGTGAATCTAAAGCTTGCTTAATTCCATCAACCATTGTACCATTAAGAAGAAGTCCTTCCCTTTCAAACCTCTGTTCTTTTAATGAGAATATTTACAATATGTAAAAATAGGACATGCAGCATAACAGGATCTTCGTCATTTATAGAAAATTCAGAGAGCAAAAGTAGCAGACATCAGCACCAAATACTTCTGTAAGATCTAAATCATTCTGTACCCAGCCATCTATATATTAAGGAAAACAAAAACTTACACATTGGACTAAAACATAATCAAAGTCTCTAATCAAGTCTAACATCTAAATTTTAAACATATAAAAAAATAATGTAATTAATTTAACATCACCCACACTTCCACTAATATAACAGTAAGAGACACTCACTTTTCTTTATCAACAGGTGAAATATCCTTTTCCGTGGGCGACACATGAGAAGTACGAGGACTGATCTCTTCTGGTATAGGTGGAATGTGGCCGAAAGTGCGAAGTGAATTCTGTAATACAGATTAAAGGTAGATTTTTTCTACTGACAAATATCAAGGATATCTAATACACCATCATATTTAATTCCTTAGCTTTACTTGACTTTATATTTTTAAAAACATTTTTTTTTGTTTTGGGGGAAGGGAGAGAGCTTAGAGTAAGTGTGCTGTGAAGGAAATCAGTTCCTTTACAAAGTACTAGTTTTACTCTCGAACTACTGCTCTTTATTCTCATTGTTGTAAGCAATTGGGAGAATAGTTTTATTGTATACTCCCTTTTAATAACATAATAACAATAACAACATAACAAAACCAGAACTAACCACCGTAGAGTGACCTCCTCCAGACCTGCCGCTGCTACCAATGGTGGGCAAGGAGTGCAGCGTGTTTGAGAGAGGCGTGGAGTGTGCAAGTTCCGTGGGCAAACCTGAGGGGGGGAAACGAGGACCTTGCACCCCATGGCTCTGGGACGTAAGGTAGGCTTCAGTAAGGGGGGCCCGCTTGATGACAGCTCCAGCTATTTCGGTTTCGTTGAGCTGCTT
>NC_051408.1:4163067-4163149 GCF_015228065.2 Penaeus monodon
CTTCTCTTAGAAAATGTTTACTAGTGCAGTGGTTCTTAATCTGGAAGTGATTACCTCCACAGGCATAATGAAGCCATTTCTG
>NC_051408.1:4163223-4163892 GCF_015228065.2 Penaeus monodon
GGTAAATCAATTGCACTTGATGAAGAAGTAATTGGGGAGAGTGACAGCAGCAAAGCTCAAACTTCTTGCATTAAGATGGGATAAAAACCCTAGACACGGATTATTATTATTATCAGAATGAATATTTGACTACCTTCGGGGCTAAACTGGAGAAGGAAAATCCCATTCTCTCACAGAAACCTCTTAATGTGCTCACCACTTTTGCCACAGTTTACCCTTGCGTGGCTGGTTTCTCGTCTTCACTTCATATCAAAACTAAAATCCAGAACCAGCTTAAAGACAAAGGTTCCAATATGCACAATTCACTGACCTCTAACCCTTGTGTTATTTTATTAAAGTACAAACAAAATGGTGCTTCCCATTAATACTGTAGTAATAATGTCTCATCTTCTCTTAGTTAAATACCTAAGCAGTAATACTGTATTTTCATTTTGTTTTAATCCAATAATTTGTCCAAGGATTAAAGTCTAAATTCTTACTTTCTTGAGTAATATCAATGTTTTATACATTCAGTATCATGCATTCCAATATTTTTCTTTCCTTCAACTTTATATAACTGAAGTGGAATGGAGTAGCGGTATTAGTAACCTATCACAACACCACTAGGAATAACAATTCCAAAATAGTTTGAGAATCACTGCTGGTTACTATAGTGTGGCTCACTAATAC